>NW_027187314.1:8630468-8881061 GCF_028583685.1 Petaurus breviceps papuanus
CACACACACACACACACACACACACATATTAGAGAGCTACGTGTGTGTATGAGAGAGATCATTTGTAATGCATAATTAAAATATAACCTAGAATAGTTCACTTGTTTTTTTAAACCCTATGTGGCCCATTAGATTCTCTCCAGTGGTCCTAGTCAGAGTTAATCTTAATCTGTGAGGTTTGATAAAAGGTAGAACTTGAATCAATGAATGAAGGAGACAATGATTAACTCTGATTAGGGACAATGGAATATAATATGTGTGTATGTATAAATATATGCATTATATATAAATATATAATAGCTAATGATAAAGTTATATAATACATTACTAATATATATTAAATATATAATATAAATGGAGCAGATTAATATACATGTTTATATATATATACATACATGCATACATACATGTCTGTGTTTAATCTTTCCCCAAAATTGTTGATACTTTCAGCCTACCAAATTCCTAATTTCTACCATTTAGTTTCTAAATCACATGTGCTTGATAAATTTTCTTGCTAACTGGAAGAGGGATGCAATTACTCTCCAAGGGCACTCTATAATATTTCAATGAATATATAAATTAACTTTGGATTTAATTTACATATCACAAATTTGTATCTTCTGTAGAATGTAGAGAATTGAAATGGATGCAGAGAGATGATTTAATCATTTTTTCAGAAATTATTCAGTACTTTCCATGATCCCAAGATGGTTATTGCCTTAAAGTCTGTAATTTAAAAACAATAATTCTTTTGGTGAAACTATGTGCTATAAACCATATAGCACCATCATCTCAAAAAAAAATAAACAAACAAAAAAAAAAGCTGATCAGTGACTCAAACAGCAAATAAATGCCTCATGGTTAGTGTAGGAAGACAACTATACCTTACAAAATATAGCTTATAGATACCATAGAAAGAATAATTAAGAACATATGCAACCAAACAAGAAGCAGTATTACTTATGTATGTAGGAAAGATAGCAGGTTGACAGCATGATTGCTAAAATTTTATTTATAAAATACTGAAAGAACTAAAAGGGGGATTTCTTGGAAGATTAATGGAAGCACATGGACTGGAATCACATAGGATGAGAAGATATAGATTAGCCATGAACTGTACCAGTGAAGGAAATACCCTTGTGACATCATGAATACCTACAAGCATGGAAGCTTAATGGTTAATAATGTTCTACCTTCTTTCCTATAGTATTGAGGGAAGAGGGTAGTAGTATATTTACATGTTATAATTCCATTCTTCTGTGTGTCATATATATGTATATATACACACATACATATCATAAAGTTGTACATATACACATATATGTATAAATATATATGAGCATATAAATATGTATATGTAAATATATGTGTAGATATAGTTATGTCCTTGTGCCTCTGTGTGTGTATCTGTGTATTTTCCATTTTTTTAAAGCAATTGGGGTTAAGTAACTTTCTTAAGATATTGGCATAAACCTTGGGTAAAACTATGCATCAGATTTTCAGTATTTTGTATTTTACAAAGTATTTTTCGATGTTGTTTAGTTTTATCTTAAGGCTAATGAGGAAAAAGTCATTAATTAACCTCAGTTGAAAGATTGGGAAACTCAGTCACAGTAAAGGTACCCAGAACAGTAGTATTATATAAGTTTATATATAAATGAATTTTCATATGTATCCACACTGGAAAATAATTACACTAAATTACAAAATAAAAACACAATTACTGCAAAAGTTAGACAAGTAGATAATTAAAAAAGATGGAGAGGCATCTTTCTGCCCCTCTTTAATAATAGACTGAAAATAATCCTTTACCCAATGAGCTCAGTGATACATAGACCTCCTATTTATCCTTGCATTTTTATGACAAGAACATAAACAGAATTCTATACTCTAATACCCTCCTTCCCCAACCTCACAGTGTGGTACTGCCACTCCTTACTTGTAGGGATTTTAAAGCAGAGAAGGTACATTTTGTACTTGAAGACAAACAGGATAAAAACTCAGGGGCAATCCTGAGTCAAGAAAATCCATATCCTGTTAATTGCACATTAATACATTCATCTTTAAAGGTGATTGACACCTCTTTGGTTTGTACTATTTTTTTATGCTTAGAGTATTACAAATCCATTTAAATTCAGAGTTTTATCTCAGTACAAATACTTTCTACTAATTAACATTACAGTTCAAATTCTGACAATGCAATTTTATATCTTGCTACTTTACTAGATTGTCAATGAAGGCATGAATAATGCACATTGAATTCTTTTTTGTACTTATTGAACATATAGAAATTTATTGTTATCTTAATGTTACAGTTTGCCAACTCATTGGAAAGATTCCATTAAGTAACAATAAAGTCTCTCTGAAATCACTTCATTTCAATTCAAATGCTTCACAAATAGATTTATGTTGTGCCATCTGTTCCCAGGTGTTCACTGTTGTCTTTTAGGACTCTGAAATAACTGGAAGGTTGATGAAGAAACCCTTTCAGATTACTAAATAGTTCTTTAATCACCCCTTAAGGAATTTTTTCTATGTATAAATTTAAAAACAAGGGCTGGAAACATACTCACTTTTTTTAGTGGAAATGGATTTTGCAATTAGTTATAATTAATTTGCAAGCTATTTTGTGTGATTTAGAAGACATTCAAAGAGTAAACATGTCTAATTATCTTGTCATAAACATGCATCCTCCACATTTGATTTTACTGGCAAATGAAACTGTACAAAAGAAATTAGGTCACTTCAGAATTTAGTATTGCAAAGCTTATTTCTTCCCAATCTTGAAAGATTTCATGAATATTTTAATACCATATTTTACAATTTAACAAACCAAGGCATGATTGCTAATGATAATCATTGTCTTTGCACCTCCCCCATTTTTTCCATTACTGTCATTCACTCTTGGGATAATTCTTAAAGATTTTGAAAACACAATCAGTATAGAAATGTCATACAGTTTTCTGATGTGAATAATTTTACTGCTTATGCTTATAATATTACATATCCTGCAGAGTATTTTCTCAGTTTAAATAATGTTCTGACTTTCTTATATGTAGGAACCATATTTTCTTTTTTGAATCTCCTACAATGCTTGTCTTAGTATGCTTCATTTATAGTCAAATATTTAAAGGATTGAAGGAATGTTATATTCTTACAATGAATATTTCACCTTCTATGCAGTTCAAATTAGAAGTTTTGCCAATAAGTTTTCATTTCATTTGTCTACATATTGTGAAATATTGTTAAGTTGTGAAACTGAGACAATTTCCTATATAACGTGGCACCAAAATGCTTGAATTCTTTGTAGAGGTCAATCAACTAGTATTTATTAAGTGCCTACTATTGTCAGGCACTGGGCTAAGCTCTAGAGATACAAAAAAGGCAAATATAAAACATTCTTTGATCTCTAGGAGCTCACAGTACAATAAGGGAGAAGTCTCAATTCATTGCATTAGAACCAGGTTGGATAAAATTTTAAGATCATGATATCCTAGATTTAGAATTGGAAGAGACTCTAAGAGCTATTGAAATATCTCATTTTCCACATGAGGAAAGTAAGACTGAGAGAGATTAAATGGTTTATAGTCAATTGCCAGGTTGAAAGTGGCAAAGCTGGAATTTGAATGTTGGTTCACTCATTCCAGATGCTGTAACATTTCCACATCACTTCCCATATAATTTTGTTAATTGGAAAAGCTTTTCATTTTAACATTAATATTTAATATGACTTCTAATGTTTTACTATAATGTATTTTATTTAAAATACTAAATATCAAAAATGTAATATATATGTATATTATATACACATACGTGTGTATACATTTATATGCATGTGTGTGTGTATATATGTATATATATATATATATATATATACATATATCATATACTTTCCTTAGCATATAGAATTATAGATTGAGAAAAGAAGGAGACTTTCAAGGTCATCTAGTCCAAACCCCCAATTATGGGTGAGGAAACAGAGTACCTGAGAGACTATAGTGACTTCTTGTCACTTACATAGTAAGTGTCAGAGGCAAGATCTGACCCCAGGTCTCTCTGATTCCATATACAGTGCACCATTAGTGTAACTTTTGTAGAAAAGCTTTATGATTTGGTAGATAATAAGTACTTAGCCTATAGGATTCTGAAAAAAATAAACCTTTGTATGGTAAGATTAAAGAAAATAACAGTAATCCAAAAGGCATCATTCTAGTAGATCCTAGGAAGCAACAAAGTTATGCCTCATTTTCATTTTACAACTGTGGATTTGTAAACTCTGAGAGATGAAATATTTTGCTGATAACAGTATAAGTAAATTTAAAAAATTCTTACCAGTGCTTTATCACTTGGTTTATTTGTGAATGTAGTCATTTTTCCTCTACAAAACTAAGGTATTTCTGGGGCAGCTAGGTGGCACAGTGAATAAGAGTTCCAGCCCTGGAGTTGGGAGGACCCGGGATTGGTTCTGGCCTCAGATACTTAACACCCACACAAAAATAACTGGCCGTATAACCTTGGGCAAGTTACTTAACCCCAATTGCTTTGAAAATAAATAAACAAATAAAATAAAAAACTAAAATATTTCTAAGACACCATAAAACCATTATCTCATATTTTTAGAGGTCCTAGTTACCCTATCATGTTATATGATGTGAAGTTATAATAAGTCTATGAGACAGGTAGAATAAATATTATCATTCCTAATTTTTTTAACAAAAGAGAAAAAATAAGCTCAGGGAAGTTATATGACTTGCTCAAGGATACTTAATAAGAAAACATTAGAGTCAAGATTAAAATTCAGTTAGTTTGTTTTTACTATTGATCCAAGATGATTGAGGATAAAATGTAGTTAAGTAAGTAGAAACTTACAATAAATTTAAGGAATGAAGCACAATAAAAAGATAAGATAATTTCTAAAGTAATCTAAGGTTTAATAATCCCAAAGATCCAAACTTTCAGGACAAAATCTCAAAATTTTTAAATATTCTTGGGAAACCTGGAGAGCAGTTTTGCAAAAATTAGGCACAGAAAAACACATCTCGCACCATATATAAAAATGAGGTTGAAATGATTACATGATGAATATATAAAGGGTGATATCATAAGTAAATTAGGGAAGCATGGAAATATTGCAATTACATGAAATTGAAAATGTTTTGCACAAACAAAATTGTATAGCCAGAAACTGGAAATTTTACAACAAATTTCTTTTTTTCTTTTGTATTTTATTTTTCTCCAGTTACATGTAAAAACATTTTTTTACATTTGTTTTTAAAACTTTGAGTATCAAATTCTCTTTTCCTCCCTACTTGCCCCACCCCCTTCATTGAGAAGGCAAGAAATTCAATATACATGTGTAGTCATGCAAAACATTTCTATAATATTCATGTTATGAAAAAAACATAGACCCAATTTTTTTAAATAACAAGGAAAAATAAACAAACTAAAAAAGGAAAAAGATATATTTCAGTTTGTATTCTGACATCATGAATTTTTTCTCTGTAAATGGATAACATTTTTCATCATAAGTTCTTCAGAATTGTATTGGATCACTGTATTGCTGAGAATCACTAAGTCATTCACAAATGATTGTCTTAACAATATTGCTGTTATTTTGTACACAGTACATTTTACTTTTCACTAGCTCATGTAAGTCTGTCCAGGTTTTTCTGTGAGCATCTTGTTCAAGAAGATAAAATTTCTGATGGGATATTCTAGAAACCTTAAGGAATGGGAAAAAAAGATACAATAGGCTTAACCTATTCAGCTGAAGAATATTTATTTTTTACTGATTTTTTCTATCTGCTTTAGTTTCCTGTAGTTAATAAAATAAGTAAATTATCATGTGCTATTCCATAATAGTTGAAAAAATAATTTAAAGGAAAATTTCTGCTTTAAAATGTAGAGTGTGCACATTCTGAAAATATAATACACATTTATTTCTGAATCATTAATGATATTTTAAGATATGAGATAATAATATACCTTAAGTAAAGGATTTTGAAATAAAATGTTTTGGCTAGTATTTTGAATCATGATTGGGTATTACAGCATATGCAATTAAAGTTGGATTAATTTTTTTTTCTGAGTAGGTTGCTGAAGGAAATTACCAAATCACTCTGTCTAAATGACTTTTAAAATGGACAGATTCTCATCTGTTGGAGATGGTTTCTAAAGCCCAACTTAAAGTTTAAGATATGTTTCAAAATTCTATTTCAATGCTAAATATATGCTTCTCTATCTAAGCCAACTTAATTCCTTTTATTTTATTTGTTTTTTGGAAGGGGGAAGGCAGGCCAATTGGGTTTAAGTGACTTGCCCAAACTCACACAGCTAGTAAGTGTTAAGTGTCTGAGGCTGGATTTGAACTCAGGTCTTCCTAACTCCAGGCCCAGTGCTCTGTTCACTGCACCACCTAGCTTCCTCAACTTAATCATTCTTTAACTTAAAATGACCCCTTTTATGTCTCTGGAAGTCAAGAGTGTCCTCTTTCCTAAAACTTTCTATAAACATTATTGAGAAAATGCAACAAAATTAAATACTTTTTGTTTGTAACATTAAGCGGCGAATGCCATTGTCTACTTGTTTCTGGGGAAGAGCCTTTCATAAGCAATATGATCATTGACCTCTACCTGGACAGTCAACATCAGAAGCAATACTTTTCAGTTTACAAAAAAAATAGTCTTACTATTATCTGTGCCAAACATAGATACAGCTTCCATTAAACCAGTTTCTATAGGACTTGAAGAACCATTAATGGAGGCCCTAGGGGAATGTGTCATTTCTGGGTGCAGTTGAAAAGGTTTAAATAGTTTTAAATAGGATATTGGAAATTAAGACCCTGTTCACCTTTCATCAATTTCATCTCACTCCAGTATTTCAGTGGCTATATTATCTCTTCTGTATGGGCACTTTATGCAACAATTAGGAAAACAACCTATCCATACTTGTCTATTCTTTTGCAACTCGATTCTATGTCTTCTCATAGGTTTCAACCAATGTTCATAGAACTGTACCCCCATTTTTTTCTTATTTCCTATATGCTAATAGAGCTATCAGGCTGCCCCTCAGTTATACCTGTTTGCCATGTGAACAACCTAGCTTCATTTTTTTTTCTAGTCATTGTCTGGTCATTCACAAAATTCTTTTTATGATGCTTCAGCCTTTCCTTATTACCACCATTTACTCTCAATATAAGAGAAATTTACTATTAGTCATATAAAAAAGAAATTGAGCTGATCTGTCTAAACAGCTTGGGCTGATTGTGGAAATTACCAAAGGTACTTTAATCACCCCCAAAATATCATAGAACATAATTTCAAAATTATCAATCAATCACTGTCATGAAATTCTCAAAGGAGCTCTTCTTATTCATTTCATTTTGTATGGTTTTTTTCCCGTCACTTTACTGTCATCATCATTATTGAACACTTAGAGTAACTATTGAGTATATGGAATTTGAAAGTAATCAGGATATCCTGTATAGTCATGAAAAAAATTTGGGGTGATTGCAGTCATATGCTCATCCTGAAGATAATAGCCATTGTCTATCTCAGTGACTTCCTTTTCTTTTCAGATAACAAGGTAGAGGGTAGTAATTTATTGGTATCAACATTTATGTATAGAGAAAAAGAGAGAGAGGTTTTTTGTTGTTTTTTCCCCCACAAAGGGCAGTTTCTTGTGTGTGACAAGTGCTAATATTTAGCTACTGAAAGGACTAACATGCTTCTCTCCCACTGAGAACTATTTGTTATCTAATGTCACTTATGGGCTGCGTGTAAATCAAATTATTATTTCTGGCCCTGCATGGTGCAGTCCTGATTAAAAACTTGTCAAGATATGGGAGGAATAAGGCCATTTCTCAGCATGGAATAATGTTATTTATGAGATGCCCAGTGATTGGTACTGGGGCCAATGCTTAATTATTATATCAATGATCAGAAAAAGGAACTTACGTGGACTACCAATTCCTGTGGAATCAACATTCTGTAATGATGTTGAATTATTATAGAAACTCTAAGGGTATTTGAAAGGTTACCAGAGTGCTATTATGAGACACATGGAATTTTCTGGAAATTTCATATTATGTGATGAAAATAAGTTATAGAATGATTGAGATGAAAGTACCCTTAGGTCATCTGTCTCAACCCCTGCCACATTTTACAGATATATAAACAAGACATAGAAGAGTGAATAGAGACCAACCTTGCAGTCCTGAAGATCTAATTCAAGTCATGCTTCTTATCCCTACTAGTTGTGTGCTATTGAACAAGTCACTTATCAGTAGGTCCAAGAAATTCTCTAACGTATAGTTGAGTTGTGCTGTATGTATCAGTACAGGGAGCTTCCACACTGGCAGGGTCCTCCATTTATTAAATGACAATTCTGAAGTGAAAGCAAAATAACATCAGCAAACCTTGAAGCCGAGAGAATTTAAACAGCTTCTCAACAGTAAAAAAATTCATGTTTGACCTCAGTCTGTTTAGCATCTCTCTCTCTCTCTCTCTCTCTCTCTCTCTCTCTCTCTCTCTCTCTGTCTCTCTCTTCCTCCCTCCCTACCAAGTGCTTTCTCTCTCCTTCTGTGTCTCCTATCTCTCTGTATCTCACATATACATATGCACATGAATATATATTCTATGTATATGTACATTTATAGTGTATGCATATTTTATATAATTAATTTCATAAATAATTGTAGCTAGCAAAGTGTTATATCAGATTATAAACTAAGCTGTTCCCTATGTTAATATATTATTTACTTCACTTATTTTTGCTGATCAATACTGTCCAACTCTTTGTGACTCCATTTGGTGTTTTCTTGGCCAAGATCCCAGAATGGTTTGCCATTTCCTTCTCCAGTTCATTTTACAGATGAGGAAACTGAGGCAAATAGGATTAATTGATTTGTCAAGGGTCACAAAGTTAGTAAATATCTGAGGCCAGATTTGAACAAAAGAAGGTGAGTCTTCCTGCCTCCAAGGGCAGCATTCTATCCACTGCTCCACCTAACTGCCCCAATGAGAAATAACAATGACTTGATTTTTACAAAACCAAAGATGAAGTTTAGGTTGTACAATTCATAGGCTTTTGGCAAATTCTAATTATTAGAACCATTTAGCTCTTGGTCATAGAAATGGAATTGTTTATTCAATAAACCCTAATTGTATCTTTGTTATATTATTCACATATTGGACAGATCAAGACAGACTAGAACTACAGTTTTCTACATTTCTTTCCATTTTGATTACTGTGACCACTTTCTATGTAACACTTCTGGTCAGATATTTCATTCTCAATGAAAAGAGGCCATGTGGTAGAGAAGTCAAGAAAGGCAATCTTTTATTGAGTACAGTGACATCTGTCGTTGCATATAGACAACATTAAGCAGAAGATATACCATTTTTTTTAGAGCACAGACCATTGAATTTTAATGATGCTTCTAGATGGGTAATTGGATACAAAGTATGTAATCTAGTAACTTAATTTCTACCTGATTTTTTATTTCAATTGTGCAAGTAACAATACTAGCACTCCTTAAACTTAATTATACCAGCCCTACTAGAGCCCCATTTCATACTGGCAAAATGATCTGTATAATTTTAAAACATTGCTTGTCAAAACTCTTGTTTGCCTTTTTCATTTCTCTAGTGTAACAGGTGTAAAATTGCAATGCCTTTTCCTTAGCGTCTCTCCTTATCGACTTTCCATTATCTACAAGTGCTCATCTCTAGTGCTGAGCATTAACACCAGGAGAGAAGGGTTCAAGTCAATCCTTTGAATGCTAAATTAGTCAGCTACATTGTTTGCAATACTGCCTTCCATGAGGTATATTCTACACAGCTAAATGTGTTGAAGGTGGCCAATTATTGAAATTATTATAAAAGCAGGAATGTTGATCATTTGTCAAATTCTATGTTTTACTGTTGTTAATTGAGCCAATTAACACTGACATTTGTAGATGGGGTTACAATTCATAACAAAAAGTCATTTTAATAATGGAATGTTCTGAGTTTGACCTCATTTTCTTCTTAACTATTTTATTTTTCTAACCCCCCCCTCCAAGAATTAGAAAGGAAAGTTGAAGTCCAATATTTATTTTTAAAATATTTCGGGGAAAGGGAACTCATTAGAACAGGGAAGAGAATATATAATCAATGTTTGATATTTAATACAAATAGAAGGGTTGTGGTGACACTCTATATACAGAATTAACTGACCTACCATTCTCTGTCTCTGTCTCTCTATCTCTCTGTCTTTGTCTGTCTGTCTGTCTCTTTGTCTGTCTGTCTCCGTCTCTGTCTCTGTCTCTGTCTCTCTCTCTCACTCTCTCTGTCTCTCATCTCAAAATTTAAAATTCCTAAAAGTAGATTTTCAAGTACTTCTGGGTGAATCATAGTTGTCTAGGAAATAGGAGACAACTCAAAATTAACAAACAAAACAAAAATGGAACTATATTTTTCATTAATTCACATGTATAATAGGTTTTAGAATGCTTGCCTCCTTAATTGGTATAGGAGGGGTCAGAAAGAGGGGGAGAATTTGGAACTCAAAACAAACAAACAAAAAAATGAATGTGAGGAAATAGGTTGTTGTTGAGTAATTTAAGTCATTTCTGACTCTTTGTGATTCCCATTTAGGGTTTTCTTGATAGAGATATTGGAGCAGTTTGACATTTTCTTCTCCAGTTCATTTTACAAATTATTAAACTGAGGTAAATAAGATTAAGTGTATTAACCAGGGTCACACAACTAGTATCTGAGTTCAGATTTGAACTCATGAAGCTGAGTATTCCTTACTGCAGGCCTAAAACTCTATACCCTGGGCCACCTAGCTACTGAGGAAATAGAGAATTTAAAATATTCATGAATTATTCATGAATTCGTGAATTATTATATAAATAGTGAATATTTCTCACTATTTCAGAAACTTCAGTTTCCTCACTTATAATATGGCACAGTTGAACGAAATAACCTCTGGGAAGCCTTTTATCCCCACCCCTGGTCTAGGTCTATGATTCCATTATGACAAATAACCCAAACCATATCTTTACAAATTTACTCCCTTACCCCCACACTACCTTTCCTCATTTCAAGTGAAGATACTAAAAAATGAGGGAAATTTTGGGAGCAAATACAGGATATGAACAAATCAAAATGAAAACCTAGACCCTACCCACATTTTAAATTTATAATTCAGTAATAATTACTGAATTCAGGGAGTAGGGTATGTTTGCAGAGGGAGATTTTCCATATAATCTTTTTCTATGGTTCACATGTCAGTATCTCTGCTACTTTTAACAGACCTTTCAGAAAGAGATTTGTCTAGTAATAATATAGTGATTACCAACCTTTTCAATTATCTTTACAGGTTTTCCCCCATTGAATGGATTGCTTTCCATCTTCACCCCTCTCTCTTAAAATCCCCTACATCCTCTAAAACTCAACTCTAGAACTTCCTGCTATATGAGGTCTTCCCTGCCCCACCCAAGCTTGTAGTGAGTGGCTCTCTGACAACATCACTTTGTATTAATTTACTTTGTTCATACTTTATTGATATGTCTTCTCCTCTAATAAGTTCCTGGAGGGCAGAAATTATTTCACATTTCTCTTTGTATCTTCATGCCTAGAACATCCCTCATGTATAAGAGATGTTTAATAAATGTTTGTTGATTTATTTCTTATCTAACCCATTGAAAAGAAATATGGAATAAAATAATAGATAAAAAATATTAAGCACTGAATTAGTTCACAAGAAATGATAGGGTATAGTATGTAATATGTCAAAACAGTAGCATAGGAGGTACTTTAAAAGTATGCTTATTTACTTGAATTTCAAAAGTTCCATCTTATTCCCAATCAGCAATTTACACTTTTGAAAAAAAAATTGGCTTATCATATAGTCTAGTTCAGGAGTGGGGAACCTGCTGTTTCAAGTCCACATGTGGGCTTCTAGGTCCCTGGGTACAGCCTGTTGACAAAGTTTTACAGAATAAATCACTCTATTAAGAGGATTTGTTCTGTGAAAAGTCTGGACTCAGTCAAAGGGCTGCACTTGAGGACCTAAAGGGCCACAAGTGGCCCCAAGGCCACAGGTTCTCCACCCCTGGTCTAGTTAGTCATTGAGAATATTCTTAATAAATTTGTAGTTTCAGGGTTCTTAGCAGGTACAACCATTGAAAGCTTTTGGAGGAAAATTGAAATTTAGACATTAACAAGAAAAAAAAAGAAAGCATGTGAACTTTCAGAGTTGATGCTTTGCCCACACTTTTCAAGAGACATTTCTTTTGTACCACAGGACAAGCCCATCTTCTTTTTCATGCATACACTTCCTTGGTAATATCCTTTACTGCTTCTCCTTCAAGGTGCTTTTGTTTTTAATTCTGAGATACTTATTTTCTTCCCCTTTTTGTTATGAAGTGGATAATTATTCACAGACAAAATACTTTAAGATACAAAGAACAGGAAACAGGCTCCCATGAAGATTGGAAATGTCTTTTATATCACTATTTAAAGACATTTTTTTAAGTTTAATGAAATAATTATGATATTTCTCTATTTGTGTCACATCCACGTGGACCCAATCTAAACTCCATCTCTCTCTTCCTTCTTCACATCTATGGGAATCCTATATAGCTGGCAAGATAAGTGGTTAGTGTGGGGCAGGAGGGTGGGTGCTATCTCAATCCCAGAATGGCTCCCATGTCCTGTTCCTCCCTATTCCAGTCTCTTGAGACACTAAAGCCTCACCAAAAATGAGGGGATGAGGTCCTTTTGGCTATTGCTGCTGAATTATGGGAATTGGTTCTGTCTCCCTGACTTGTTTTTCCTCAAGAATGTTCCTACCTCTCACCAACCTTTCCCCTCTCCACAGGACCTCCCCTCAGGAAAAGTTGTGGTATTGAAAATAAACAACAGACTTGATTATTTAAAAAAAATATTTCCATGCATCAACAAACAGTATTTTATTGATATTCTTTTTTTAAATGTATATCATGACCCACTAAACTTCTTACCCTTCACCCTAGAAGGTCAGTTAGGCAAGTTGCATTTATTAAATACCTATTATGTTCCAGGTGCTTTGCTAAGCAGTGGAGATACAAAGAAGACACACACACACACACACACACACACACACACACAGATTGAGACAGAGATACCTATTCAAGGACCTCACAGATTTAGGGAGTGGGAGAAAATGCAAACAACTACCCATAAATGAGATATTTACATTAAAGAGGGTAATCTTTGAGGAAAGGCTTTAAGATTAAGGACTTTGGGGAAAAGCTTCTTGCAGAGGGCTAGATTTTTGCTGAGATTTGGAGGAAGCCAGGGAATGTAGGAAATAGAGATAAGGAGGGAGAGCATTCCAGATATAAGTAACAGCTGGTTTAACATTCCGAATTGAAAGATGAAGTGGAATGTTTTATGTGAGCAACAGCAAGGAGATCAGTAGCACTGTTCACAGGGTATATGGAGAGGAGATGGCTGCAAATGTAAGATATGGCCAGATTATGATGGGCTTTGAAAGCTGAGGACAGTATTTTATATTTCATCCTAGAGGCAGTGAACCATGAGAGTTTTTTGACTGGGGGCAGATATGGTTAGCCAAGGAAGATCATTTTGACAGATGAATTGAAGATGGATTGGAGTTGGGAGACTTGAAGCAGAGAAAACAGCTAGATTCTTGCAATAGTCCAGGTAGAAGGTAATATGGTCCTGCAATAAGGTGGTTATAGTATGAGAAAAGAGGAGCGAATATACAAGAGATATATGTGTACATGTTACAAAGGTAAAAGTGAGAGGAGTTGACCCCTGATTGGTTATAGAAGCCCTCCCTTATAAGCAAATAATCCATCACATTTCAGCCATGTCTGGGAATACATGTCTCATTCTGTGCCACTAATGCATCACCTCTCAGACATTGGGTCCATGGTAAGTTTTCTTAGTATTTTGAAGTCATGATTAGTTCTGAATTCTGACTTTGTTCTGAATTCTGAGGGCTTTTAAAATTCTTTCCTTCTTATTCTTCTTCTTATTGTCTGATGAATGACAAAGAATAAGAGGATAGCCTCCTGTTCCTGGAGTGTATCTTTCCTAGAGATTACTACAAAAACATGGAAAACATACCATATAGTATGAGAAGATATGGAAGTATTGGACTCCTTTCCTGGTTGGGGAGTACTTACCCTGATGAGCTCAGTTATGATTAAGTTATATGTGTATATATGTGTGTATACATATATATTTATATGTGTGTGTCCCTCCTTCCATTTGTACTCCAAGTTTCTTCTGTTCACCTGCTCCTTTGAAATAATCACTGCTGATAAAACTCATGGTAAAGCTTTTATAGAGATGATTTGCATGGAACTACCTTTTTTTCTGACAACTAGTATTATCTAATTATACTAGTATTGCTACCACACTTTACACAGTATGCATTGAATGGTATATTGTATAAATACCCAGAGGGTGCTTTCTTGGAGTTTCTACTAGGCAAATAATATAATTACTAGAAATCATGGCAGGGATTGTATTTTTTTTAAGTGTAAGGGTTTGATTTTCTTGATTGCAAATGCTAGGTAACATATTATGCACACAGTTTGAAATATATTCAGCAGGGTGAATTGAAAAACTTACTTCCCCTGAATGAGGCCCTGGTTTTAGAAGATCACATTTAAATATTTTCAAAAAGGGTTATTTTCTACTCAGTGGTGGAATAATTGATAGATAATTATTATACAAACTATGCCAAAATTATTTCTAAGCCCTTTATGACTAGCACAATATACTTTGTACAGTGTTGCATAGAAAATTATCATTTCCTCTTGTGTAATGACCAGTTCTTTTACCAATAGAACAGCTTAAGATTTTAGGTTTCTGTATGCCTGTCACAAATAAATATTGAGGAAAAGAGAAGAGTTCTGCCTTATAACATGGGAATTTACTTTGAGTTTTTTTGCTTTTTTTTTGTTTATTTGTTTTGCTTTCTATCATTTTCAATTGTGTGCTTAATCTTGCCTTTACAGAAAGATATTGAATCTTAGCACAGGAATCTCATAGTAGATTGTGTTTCACTGCTTCAATATTCGAATGCCTGGGTTCAATGTCCAACTAGACAATCAGGAAAAGGCAAAATTTATCTCTATCATGTTATGTTACACTTTTAGGTTTTGCGTGGCACATCCCAGCTCTCATTACATAGTTTCTTCTTATACCACTAGAAGAAAGGAATAAAAAAAAATGATATTCATTAATGATAAAATGTCAAGAATTAAAGAAGAAGCAGAAGCACAAGAACAAGAAGAAGAAGAACTGCCATTGGGAGAGGGTAATGCTCAATAAATTTGGAAGTTGCTAGTAGTAGAATTCCTGGCATCTATAATAGGTTATGAGATAGGGAATATGGGTCAAATCAACATTTTGAGGTCTTCTTAAATTACACTATACAAGTAACTGACTTCTCTGCCTATGGGTGCACTTATAATGTTATACAAGGCAATGCTAAACTTTTTAACATTATTCTGCATGATATTTTATGTAAATAATTTTTCACCCATTCCTTTTTCTGAGTTGATAATTTTTAAGGAAGTCAACATAGTTATATTGCAAACATAATGACTGACTCCTGGAAACAGTTGGTATTTCAAATTTAAATTGTAGCAAGTTGTCACTTGAGTGAAATACTAATTGTGGGCTCTTGACCAATTTGACACTGCAAGCCTGCTGGGAACTGAGTCAATTCTTCAAGTAAATAGCTGGGTGCCATCTCACTTTTTGACATTTGTACTGAAAATGTATTACTTTTGGGAAGACCCATTTCTGTATTATTTCTACTTGAAGAGTACACTATGTATTTGATTTCAAAAGCCTGAACATTTTCATTTGGAAGAGAAAGAGGAGAGCAGACCCAGACGGTGTGAAGTATTATTACTGAGAAGAAATATAACTGACCAATATCTGACAGAGTCGTGAGTGAATGACCTTTCAAACAGTCAAACCCATCACAAAGCAGTTATGCAGATATTTAAATGCAAGGCAGTGATTTTACAAAAGAGAAAGTTCAAGATCCCTTGATACTGCGAATGCTAATTTTATTATCTATAGCAAAGGCATCTTTTCCTGTCCACTGTCAAATGTTGTCCTTCAGGACAAGTGATGTAGGTATTTTGGGAAATACCACAAGTAGATAGATAGATAGATAGATAGATAGATAGATAGATAGATAGATAGATAGATAGATAGATAACTTTCTACACAATGTCTGCATGAAATGGGGTTCTTTTGAAGGGCATCTTGAAAACAAGTGCAAAATTTGTTTGGAGGGAAAATTGGTCGGGTCCTTAATTTGCACTATATACCATTCAAGAGAGATATTTAGGGATATGTAAGTAAAAAGAGATTAAAATATCTTCAAAGTAGCAAAACTTGGAAATGTTATGAAAAAGGCATCTGTGATTTAGGTTTAAAATTAGTGACCATTTTTTACTTGAGCAGCTTGTGGTAAAGAATAGTATGAGGACAGCCAATCTGATTTGAAAGGAACAGGAAGCAGAAATATCAAGCTCAGCAAACAGGAGACTGATCATTGCCTTGATTGCAATTATACAGCATAGAGAGCAAGAGTTTAAATTCCAGATCGAGATGGACAAAATCATCCATTTCTTTCCAGCCTTTTTGGATATTCAGCACAAGTTCAATTTAATTGGGATCAGGTAATTACTTAGAAGGCTCGCCTGACTGCATTACCATCCCTCAGTGTCACTCTGGCACACCTTGTTATCCTGACATTGTTTGTCAAAAAATTGTCACAAGGGACTGTATCTCACAGAGAAAAATAACCTCCATGTCATTGCTTTGAACCTGAAATCCAAACCCTTAAATAATCAAAGATTTCTCTTACTAGCATGACACTTTTGTCTATAAATGCTTAAATTTGTCCATTATGAAAATACAAAATAATCATTTTAATTAGGAAAAAACTATTGGAGATGGCAAAGGTTCTCACATCTCTTTGTATACTGTTTTCAATTACTCCTACTCCTCCTTCTTATAATAACATTGCCTACTATAAGAATAATATTTTGCTTTTTTCCAGTGAATTATGGGAAAAGAGCATGTGTTAAAATATTTGTAAGGAATTGTAAATATAATGATTTCAAAAATTATCTTCATTTTCCTTGATGTTGATTAAGTTTTTCTCTCCATTTTTCTTTTTCATGATATGTTAAATTTCATGTTTTATGGCTTCCAGAAATCTGAAATCTATTTTAAAGTCAGCTTGATACAATAATGTTTGTTAAGGAAGTTTATGTTGAGGGCATTTCTTAATTGAGAGGCAATTTGAGAAAGTTGAAAAATTAGTGATGAGCACTTCTTATAATAAAAGACTTCTCTTTATGAATTGATGCACTTATTAAAAATTCAGTAAAATTGACATATATTATCTTTATGTCTATATTTATGGGCAGCTAAGTCACACAGAGTACCATTCATCTTTATGAGTTCAAATCTGGCCTAAGATATTTATTAGTAGTATGGCCCAGGCAAGTCACTAAATCCTTTTTGTTTCAGTTTCCTAGTCTGGAAAATGAGCTGGAGAGGGAAATGGCAAAGCACTCCAGTATCTTTGACCAAAAAAAAGGTGGGGTGTCAAAAAAAAGTGAGACATGACTGAAACACCTGAAAACAATAACTGTATTTATATCTGTAACTATATGTCAGGGATGTGGTGCAGTGTATAAAGCACTGGGCCTGGAATCAGGAAGACCTCAGTTCAAATCCAGCCTCATATACCGCCTAGCTGTGTGATGCTCTATTTGATTCTGTTTCCTCATCTGTAAAATGGGATTAATAATACTAGCACCTATATCTAAGGGTAGTTATGAAAATCAAATGTGATAATATTTATAAAATGTTTCAAATGGTGCCTGGTTTATATAAATTATTTATTAAAATATATAAGGAATTATTAAAGGTTGGATATTATATGTTAAACATTTGTGTATATGAATATATGTGTAAATAGAATATATATGCATACATATATACAAATACACAAAACATTTAGAACTAGCATTGAAAATAGCTGTTAAGGTTAAGCAAACTATTATGCAACAGGTATAACTTTAGTCAGCTGTTCACATTGTCACCTTTTGCTTTTCTGTACAACCTATGACTTCTATTTAGCAAATGTGAAAGATGATAGCTTTAGAAAGCAATGACTTATCTTTCTCTGTAGATTTTAGCAATGTTTACATACAGAATTAAAATAAACTTGTTCAAGACTTTTTAAAATAATATTTTACTTGATGCAAAATATCAAGATTATTTCTATTCACTTTCACAGTTTTGTAATTACCTCATTTGAAATATATTTTTGCTATTTATTTTTATACTCATTGCCAATATGCCACTTTGCAATATGATTTTTGATGCCTAATTGATTTCATTGTACAGCATTAAAAAAAAGTTTCCTTCCTGAAACTGAAGAAAAAGAAAGGAAGGAAGGAAGAAGGAAGGAAGGGAGGGAGGAAGGAAGGAAGGAAGGAAAGAAAGAAGGGAGCTAGAGAGGAAGGAAGGAAAGAAAGAAAGAGGAAGGAAGGAAGGAAAGAAGGAAGGAAGGAAGGAAGGAAGGAAGGAAGGAAGGAAGGAAGGAAGGAAGGAAGGAAGGAAGGAAGGAAAAAAAAACATAGTATCCTTTTTGAGATTCTATTCTATATCACTTCAAGTCATAGAATCCAGTGTCCAAAAAATTAAAGTTGCATGAATCTCAAAGGGTTGTGAGTAGATCACAATTTATCACTAATGAAGAGTTGTATAGGGAAAAAAAGCCTGAAGGATGACTTTGTAAGGGTCTGATTTACAGGTAGGTACACTGGTTATGTAGCAAAAGTGAGGGAAATTGGATAAAGAGCCTCTTTGCTACATTGATATCTGCACAAGACATCTAGAAGTTCCTCCTCCCATTTTGGGAAGATGCCTAAGGAGGAATTGTGGAAGGATTTTTAAAAAGAGCTTCAGAAGTTATAACTGGGTTCCTATCAAGCCCTCAGGACAGAGAACCCAAACTGAGGAAAACACAGCTCTAGGGAATCATACTGGTAACAAAATGGCAAGTGAAACATTTGTTTTGGTGTACAAAGTTGAAAGGTCAGAAATTATTTAAGATAAACACTTGCTATCTCAGCAATGTCATGCCATGAGGACAGTAGGTCACAATTTTATATTCTTATTATGGGTACAAAATTAGCCAGTTTTAGTACTGCATCAAAATGCTAAGTTGTATATGAATATATTCAGATCTTAAAAAAAAGTCTATACTCTCTTTAAGAATATGAAATCAAAACAGCAATGTATTTGTTTTATTAACTATTAATAGTGTTTACATAAGAAAATATAGGCTAGGAATTCCATTTCAAGATACATATGATATTGCTGTAATGGTTTTATACATATATAGATGCATGCATATATATAGAGAGTTGTATTTGCATATAACACAGTTATATATATATATTCACACATGTCTGTGTAAATGGTGGTTATACATAATATGCATTCATACATACTGGTATGTTTAGTTAATTGCAATGGGCTCTAGTTAGTTCATAGATGAGCATAAAAGAGATGTCTGTTTTAAATGTTACTGTATCCATTGTTTTTTTTTATATTTTGATCCTTTAAAAAAATAAATCAGTGTAATTTCTAGATATTAGTCCCCTTTCCCTGTTTTAGAACTGGATCAATACTTGTAACAAATAAAAAGCAGTTAAAGAAAAATAATTAATAAAATTAACAATATAGTGACTGTGTCTTTAAATACATGCAACATTCCATCCCCAGAACCTCCACTGTCTTGCCAAAATGATCGGGAGTTGTGTTTCATTTTTACTGTCAACTACCATGATTACTTATTATATTTTTCTAATTTCATTTTGCTCTAAGTAGGATCTTTAATTTCAGTATCAAAATCTTTAATGTATGGAAAATCATTCTGGAAGATGAAAACACCTGTGAAACTCACTGTTTCTCAGATCATTTCCCACCCCAGCTGCAAAATTCCATCATGTTCCATACCAGGTAACTGCCCTCTCCTCTTTTCAACTTCTTTTTAATGTGTTATCTTCCCCCAATTGTTTGTGAGCTTCTTGAGGTCAGGGACAGTCATATATTTCATTCTATCACCAGTGCTTAGCACCATGACTGATAACTAGTAGATGCTTAATAATGTTTATTTACTATTAACTCTTGACTGCTTTAAAGGTACCTACACACTAAGTACAGCTAAGTGGTGCAGTGGATAGAATGCCAGCCTGGAGGTGGATTCATTTTCCTAAATTCAAATCTGGCCTCAGACACTTACTAGCTGTGTGACACTGGGCAAGTCACTTAAATGTATTTTCCTCAGTTTACTCATCTATAAAATGAGCTGGAGAAAGAAATGGCAAACCATTCTAGTATCTTTGCCAAGAGAACCCCAAGGTAACAAAGGACTTTGAATGCCAAATAGGAGATTTTATATTTTATCCCATAAGTGATAGGGAACCAATGTATCTTGAGTAGAGTACTACATAGTGAGACTTGCACTTTAAGGAAATCACTTTAGCTGTAGCAGGAGCACCCAGGGTGATTGCAGTATCAGAGGAGAGGAAGGGGCATATTCAAGAAATATGGAAAAGGTGAAATTGACTGTCCTTGGCAACAGATTGTAGATGGGGTGGGAGAGTGAGGAGTTGAGAATGAGAACCTAGAGGGCTGGGAAGTTGTAGTGTTCTTAATATTGCTAAGAAATTTTAGAAGGGTGTGGTGAAGGGGTGGGGAGGGGGGGAGAAAAAAGTAATGGTGTTGTGAAAGGGAATAAAATAAACTCTGAAAAGTGAGTGACCTGATTATTGTTGTGAGGCTATTGGGTTTTAAGTGGAGGTTTGAGAATATTAGTTTGCACAGAAAAAATCATTTGACAATACTACTTGCTAACAATTGCATTGCTATCAGGAGCTTCTCTAAAATCACATTTTGGTGATATCCCCACAAATCTGTGTCCCCCCAGGATATGCTACACATCTAATGTCCTAGTCAGCTCACTAGCCACATGTTGGTGGGGAATAGGTTTTTGAGGTAACATTTGACCAAAAGATATGCTTTGATTTACCATTCTTTCCCCAAGGATTAAGACTTGGAAACTCAATTCTAGCTTCAAATTCCTCAACATAAAAGAAATGAAATGATTGGCGTGCACTTATTAAGAGATTCCCATCTGCCTGAGTTCCCACTTATTGCACAAATGTTTAATATGTCACATTGAGAGATTCCATTTCATCACTCACATGCCCTTATGCCTTTACCAGATTAAGTCCATACTATCTTTCTAGAGTTGACAGGAACTGATTTGAACCCAACCTTCCTGTATTCAAAAGAATAAACCACTAAATTGGGATAAAGTTGGAATCTTGTAACCAATGCAGGATAATTAAAATTCCCATTATAATTGGCTGGCCCTCAATTCACACAAACTGATAGAGAAATAGGAGGAAAAAGGAGCCTTTGTATTTCATTATTTCTATGCACTGTTTTTTTTTGTATTGTGTTTGTTATACACAGTTACCAAGTTCAAAATGAAAAGGTGTTTTTCTTACTTGGCTTCAAAGTGGTTTTAACTTCTTAACAGGTGTAACTCAGTTCTCACAGGTTTTGAAGGTGTGATGTTGATAGTAGTAATTATATACTCCTTTATCAACATTTCCTTAATTGTTAACCACAATTATTTAAATGTGAATGAAGAGAATGCACTTTACTCATTGCCTAGCAGCCAGGGCATTACCACCCATATTCTTTATAGGATGGCTAATTAAAATAAATATGCTTACAATAGTGTTCTCTGTGCTTTTTGTGGGTTTGAAGTTAAAGTTATTAAAATCTTTGGTACAGCAATAGTAAATTTGAACCAAAGGAAATAATAATGAAAGGATGTAAGAAAATAATATGTAAAGAAGTGACAATGTAGAAATGTTAAGGAAATAATAACCATGCATATTTAATTTTATATTTAATTCACTTTTGGCCTACTTGTAGGTGTTTTGAAAACTGCTTAGTAGCATTAGCCTAGTGCCGTTTTTGTTTGTTTCTGGAAGCAATTTCCAAAGACATTTTTTTGTTCACTCTCACCATATTATCATAATATGGTTCCATTGTGATTTAATGAAATATAGTCAGTGATTTCCAAATAGTTTTACCCTTAGATGGAACTGATACAACTTTTATGATAGTTTTTTATAAAAACCTATGATTTTAAACATTTACATTGTGAATTTTAGACATGCTAATTTTTGGTCTGTACATTTTCAAGGAAATAGAATTTGTAATGTTTACATAATATCTGTAACATCTTCAGAGCTCAAACACCCTTATTCCACATTCCCTTTGTATATATCACAAACAAATAGAAAATGTTAACCTTATTTTAGATTGTGCTATGTATGTGCAAGACAGTATCCTAGGCAAAGGGAACACAAGTAAACATTTGATATAGGGCCTGATCTCTAAGAATCTATAATTATGTAAAGAAATGCAAGTTCAAAAGTTATGCTTAAGGGAAAAATGTGATTCTTGAAAAACAAAGATCTCAGTAAAATGCCACGAGAATTTTAAGTAGAGTCAAGTCACCACGTATTTATTAAATGCTTACTATTATGCCACATCTGTGCTAAGTACTTAAGAATACAAAGAATAGAAATAAATAAATAAACGAAAAAAGCCAATTCCTGTTTGAAATTCTAATAGGGGGAGGGCAACATATAAACAAAATAAATAAGTTTAAATGAGAGAAAATCCTAGGAATATAAACATTAGCATTAAGAAGGACTTCTTGGAATTCTTAATAGAAGGTTTCTTTTAGAAGATGGAATTTTAGGTGGCTTCTGAAGGAAGCTGGGGAAGTCAGGAAGCAGAGATGAGGGATGAGAATATTTCGGGCATGAGCAACAGTCAGTGAAAAATGCATTAATTTTGAAGGTAGAATGTAGTGTGTGAGGAACACTCAGCCAACATCATTGAATCACTGATTATGTGAATGGGAGAAATAAGGAAATATAAGAAGACAGGAAAAAAGAAAAAGAAAGAAATTTACATGCCAACTTTTGTATATATAAAAGGAATAGAACGTGTTACATAATAGATTTGTAGTTTCATGTGAAATTATATTTTTATTACAGTGTTTTATTTTAGTATGCCTGTTTTACTCCACAAATTAAAAATAAAATAAAATAAGACATTTTTAAAAAAGACTGGAAAGGATAGAAATGGTCCAAGAAGTAAAGGGCTTTAAAAAGTAAAATAACTTTATAATTAGTCATGTTGACATTGGCTCCTGCAACTGAACTTTATTTTGATAGAGTAACATGGTCAGACCTGTAGTTTAGGATCATCCATTTGACAGCAGAATTTTAGATGGACTGGAGTGGGGAGAGACTTGAGACAAGAAGACTAACCATCTGATTATTCCAATAGTCTAGATATGAGGTGATGTAGGAATATATGACGGTGGCAGTGTCAAAGTAGAAGAAGAGAATTATATGAAGAATATTATGAAGGCAGAATTGATTGTGCTTGAAAATTAATTTGATATGGGGAGAGTGAGAGAAAGCAAGGAGTGAAGGATGACACTGAGATTGCAAACATGGGTAAATAGAAAAATAGGTGGCTTTCTTTTTTATTGCTAGTTTATTTATTTTTAGTTTTTATCATTCACTTCCATAAGTTTTCAAAAAATGAAATTAACATGCAAGGTCAGATGGTTGTAGTAGAGTCTTGTAATATTTCTATTCTTCTCAAAGAGTCTGGTGGGGAATATGTTCATAGCTGATCATTGTGATGAAGCCATACAACTCTTTATTCTTAGTCTTATATAATGGTCTCAATGAGCCCAATTATAGCTGTAGTCACCACCTTAGTCTAATAGGCAAAGAATAATTATTGAGGTTAAAATAAAGTGACTATAGAAATAGGAAGGATAATATCTAGAATGAATCTGTTGGTCTTCTAAATCTTTAGATATGCCTGGATTTACATGATTGAGAGTAAAATCTTAACAGGAACTAAACTGGCAAGTCAGGTTGCCCAATTTCTTTCAAAGGTCTTCATTGCTTGTTGTGATTGTTAATGTTATTATTAATAATATTAGCTACTATGTATATAGCACTTTAAGTTTTGAAAAACACTTCACATATTATCTCTTATAATTATAACCACAACTCATTATTCTCAATTTATAGATAAGGAAATTAAGATTAAGTCACTTGCCCTTGACCACACAGTATATCTTTGAGAAGGGATTTGAATTTATCAAGTCCCATCAACTATCCATATCTTCAACCAGCTACTTAGCACCACCTATCATTAATAGACTTCATTATCTTTTGTGCTTCCTCTTTTGATTGGAATGATGGCTAGGATAAGCTTCCTGAATACAAATTCATTAAACTTAAATGCAGAAAGTACAAATCACCAATCAGAATCAGTGGTTTTTGACAAGCTATGTACTACAAATAATTGATATAGACTCATACTTTTTTGTAGAAGAAATTTGCAGTGTAATTAGGAGCACATAATCATTTTCAGAAGTCTGTACCAATTAGAAAATTTTTCCAGGTGGTTTCCTGTAATGATCCTAAAATCAGAACAGATCTCACCAAGACTTAGCAGAAAACTAGGTGCATTTTGCATATTATACAATGTAAAAAATATTATATTGTGTAAAATGGCACATTCTACATTCCCTTATATTTGTTTAAATAATCCTAATCAGTTCTAGACATTTGGTGATCCCTTTTAACAATTCTTTTTCTGGTGAAGGGATTCCTGTGTACATTTATTAAATGTAAAGTGGCTAAGATACTGTGCTGCTAACCTCAAAAAATAATATTGTGATGTACACTTAAGTAGCATCAATGTGAGGTAGCTAGCTGGTTCAGTGCCTGGCTCATTTGGCCTGGAGTCAGAAAGACTTGAGTTCAAATCCACCGTCAGACAGTTATCAGCTGTGTGACTGGGAAAGTCACTGTAAAGCCAAGCACGAGAAGTTTTCCAGAGGACTGCTGCTGTGCACAGTTTCAGGGTTCTGATTACACAGTATAGTAAACTTTCTATTTGTTGATTAACAAACTAAGACTAAACATTCACAGAAAGTACAGTATTCATTTAACAACTTATCACTAAAATGGCCACATAGTTTTCACCAAACTGGCCACATAGTTTTATTTTTTTTTAATTTTTTTTTTGCTTTTTGGAGGGCAGTTGGGGTTAAGTGACACACTAAGTCACACAGCTAGTAAGTGTGTCAAGCATCTGAGACTGGATTTAAACTCAGGTCCTCCTGACTCCAGGGCCAGTGCTCTATTCACTGTGCCACTTAGCTGCCCCAACCACATAGTTTTAAAAAAAGTACATTCATTTAGTAACTCAATCATTTAGTAAGTCCTTAATTCAATCCCTCCTTAAGGGACACAAAGTACAAAGGTCAGAGTTCTCCACCCCTAGGTCACATTGTTTTAATCTCTCAGTCAAAAAGTCTCTTCTTTTTTTTTCTTTTTTTTTGGAGGGGGGGAAGGCTGGGCAATTGGGGTTAAGTGACTTGCCCAAGGTCACACGGCTAGTAAGTGTTAAGGGTCTGAGGCAAGATTTGAACTCAGGTCCTCCTGACTACAGGGCCAGTGTTCTATTCACTGTGTCACCTAGCCACCCCAAGTCTTCTTTCTTCTTAATTGGAGATTAGTTTCCAATCATCCTTAATTCAATCATGCTGAAAATATACAGAATACAGAGTACAGAGTTCTCCACCCCTAGGCCACAGTAAATAATGATCTTCTCAGTTTGCATTAAATACCTAAGGAGAGGTCTTTTCATCTTGATTCAAGGGTGGCTCTCAACTTCCATGGTTCCTATTCCAGCTCCTACCTGAATCCATCCAACTTTCAATTGGGTTCAAAGGCAGGCAGCTCTCAGTTCCTTGTCCAGCTCCTAGTGCAGTTTCTGGTCCATATTGAAGCTCACAGTGTCCAGTATATCTTAAGTCTTTCACAGTTTCTGGTCCTGTGAAAACAAACCTTAACAAAGCCATAATAACATACATTTACATTGCTGGCACCAACATCAATTCGCTATCTGCCTGTGAAATCAATACAGACACTCCGACAAGGTCCAAGAGGTTAACACAGATCATCAACATAGAAATCAACACAGACCCATAAACAAGGTCTGAGAGATCTGCATAAATCATCAGCAAAATCCCAGGACCTCCAAAACCCTCCTCCAGGACTTCTGTTAACAGACAACCAGTAAATCCTCTTTCAGGGCTTCCAGTAATGTCCCAGGCCTTCTGTACAAAGTAGCGCAAACAGAAATCAGCACAGAGAGAACAGACAAACATAGAGTGCTGGGATACCACCAGTTTTCTCCTTCTTAAATCTGCTACAACAAGAGTTCTCTTCTCAGTTCTGCTCTCTTCTCAGTTCTCTCTTCTCTATTCTTCTCAGTTCTGCTTAGTTCTACTCAGTTCTACTCAGTTCTCAGTTCTTCTCAGTTCTGCTTTCTTCAGCTTGATCCTCTCTTTATATATGGTCATTAGATCCTCCCTTTAGTTCACCAGTTCTAGGGTTCACAGGTTGTGGTGTTCACAAGTCCTGCTCCTCAACAAGACTTGATACAATCATAGGCAAGAACTGAAACAAGGTGTCAACTAAATAACTGAAACAAGCTTTCAACTACTTCTTTGCTTGCCATTACAATCACTTAACCACTCTTTACCTTAATCCACTGGAGAAAAAAAAAATGGCAAAAACCTCCAGTATCTTTGCCAAGAAAACCCCATGAACAGTATAGTCCATGGGGTCATGAAGAGTCAGATACAGATGAACAACAACCTCAATTTGAGGTGATTTAAAAAAGTTTGTCTAGTAGGTTGTTCCCCTCCCCCCATGTCATCCACTCCACATCCACTTTAGAATTCAGGTTAATCTGACATTATAAAAATTAATAATAAAATTTATCACCCAAAGGAGGTATCAGGGAGACCTTCTATCATTAACATTTTTAGAGAAGTCACAACACAATTAAGATTCTGTAGTGATAGATGGCTCAGGAAGTAGCATTTGCTATTTCCCTTTTAGACATATAGACTCTTCACTAGAACAAAGTCCCACAAGATATTTATAATCAGTCTGCATTAGAAAGACAAGATCATCAAAATCATAGTGGAAGTTATTAAATCTTTTGAAGCAATTTTCAAATTCTTCTTTATTTATACTCCCTCTATAGTTGGAGAGGATTTTTGGATTAGCAAACAACATGGATTACCTATGATTTACCTTCAGTGAAATATATACTATTACAATTGATAAAGTAGTTAAAGAATTAAGTTTAAATTTACATTCCTCTTTATTTCGCTACTTTGTATTTTTATAGCCCTTTGCACTTTGAAAAATGCTTTACATACATTGTCTCAATTGATCTGAAGCAATTTTCTTATACTAATGAACAGGAAATCATTGAAATATGGAAATTTAGAAAGCAGGGTCTCCGTGAACCCTCCTCCGCCCCCAGCAGAAAATGTGTAATTATTACTTGGATGTTTGTAGTAACATCACTAAACATAGATTAACTATTGATATACTTGAACAAGGTCAAGTTTTGTAGTCAACTTCCTACCAGGTAGAAAAGTAAGCATTTGTTTGACTGTTAAACAATGCATTTGAACTCCACTTAGGTTCAGCATTCACAGGGCCCTTAGAGAACCTTTACAAATTCTAACCATACAATTAGTCTCTGCGACCAGGCCAAATGGTACAGGCCAGATATAAATAACTAGCTTGCTAGAGGACACATTACTTCACCAGAGAGTCAATTTCTTTTCTTCTTTCACTTGGAGTAAAAAAAAAAGTAGCTTTTAAGTAAAAGGTTTTGTGAAATTTGAATAACACTGGTATATAGTTAGCTTTTTTCTATGCATTTATAAAAATCATGTAGATTCATATTATTAAATATATTACATAAAACACTTGGCAATAATTTCTCAAGTCACAAACCAGTTCTTTTCTAAACAATTTTTGTCCCCCACAACTTTAGGACAATGCATTGAACCCATAACTTAATATCAGAATATTATAAACTTGCACAACATTATCAATTCAATATCAATTATGTAGTTATTCTAAGATTGAGGAACAAATGATAATCTCAGCAATGTTGTCAGTGATTATTGTGAGAAAATAACATGGAACGTATTTTTTTTTCCAGTTATGTACACAGCACAGGAGTTGACATCAGTCTTATACTGTACTGTGGTATCCTGAGGCATCTTGTATTTAATACCAGCTTATACAATAAGTAGAAGAGATGGAATTGTTGATAGCTTAAGGATTTGGAGTGAGGAATATCCAAACTTGCATCTTGCCTTAGAAACTCATTATTTGTGTGATTCTAGCTAAGTTATATGCCCTTTCTCATGCTCAGTTTCTGATTTCTAAAGTGGGAATAATAATAGAATCTTCTTTACAAGGCTGTTATGAAGACCAAATGAGATGATACATTCAAAGTGCTTTGAAAACCTTAATACCCCATGGAATGTTAGTCATTGTTGGAATGCCACAATAGATATTAAATAATTTTATCACTGAAAATAGGAAGACTTTGGGTCGCTAATATTACATGGAATGATCAATTATAATGATTTCAACTAACATTGAATGGTAGAGCAAAGTCCTACAGTTATTTTGATGGATTTGAAAAAAAAACTATTCCCTCAAGGTGGCCTTTCTTTTCTAGATTAGGTATCTTACTTTTTTAACATTTTTGAGTAAAATATCAATGTAACCACCATGGTCAAATAGAGTGTTTGCATGTCTGAATAAATTAGCAAATATTGCAGTGAATTGATTTCCTGTGTCAAACTGACCTTGTTGATAATACTGCTTTGCCTTTATGGTATATTAACAACTCCTTCTTTAAATTCAGGGGGCATCTAGTGATTCAGTTTGTAGCAGCAATAACCCCAGCATCCCCAGGGTGTATGCCAACACAAGTTCTTAGATCTGCTTTGCTAAAGGAAAGCAACTCAAAATGGGTTAACAAGCTTACTTTAATCAATCAAACATATATTGTTTACCTAGTTCAGGGGAAAAATGTCAGCACATGAACTTCAGAGTATACAGAGGTTACAAGCATAAGTTACAAGAACATTTCAGCAGCAGGCTTCCAAACTGTCCGACCATTACATACATCCATACCAAATCAAGTTGCCAGAGAGGGAAGCATCAACATCTGGATTTTCAAAGCCAGGGGGCTCTCAACAACAGCTGCCCAGAGTCTCATCTGGTCAAATCACACAACACTTCTCAAAGTGAGCCCCCAGAGCAAAGCCTCACATGAGGGCTTATATAGCCTTCTCCAGGCTCAAAGAATGCAACGACCTTCTTGACCCACTGCCCAATCACGAAGTATCTCCTGAGAATCAAGCCTCCTACCCCAGGCTCCAGGTGCACATAAGCTTAGGGGCAGGGAAGATCTTAAAAATTTACATTCCCATTACACAGTTTCATTGGCTAAGACCATGTCTGAGGTTATTTTAATTGTTAAATTTGTTGCAAAGGCATGAAATTTGATATTAATTTTAGCTGTTTTATTTGCTTATTTGAATATACAGAATGATTCCACAGTGTTATCTAAGAAATCTCCAATGTAGTAATAGTGAAACAGATGGTAAAATTTTTTAAAATAATGCCTTCAACAAGTTGTTGATTTTATTTGTGAATTTCAAGCCTCCAACTAATTTCTGATACTTTGTGTAAGAAACATGCTATGAAAATACAAAAAGTTAATATGGAATCATGGGATTATAAATCTAGGACTGGCTGGGTATCTCGGAGGTCATCTAGTCAGACTCTCTAATCTACAGTTAAGGAAAGTGAGACCCAAAGGTGAAATGACTTTTCAAAGGTCACACCAATAGTAATTAACCAAAGTGGGATTTGAATCCCCAGGGCTTCTGATTCTAGAGCAAGAGCTCTTCATCAGGAATGGCAAGTGATTCAATTATGTCATTTATTTAGCTTTCACAGCCTGTCTGTAGCATAAAGGATTTTTTTTGTCCACACCCTTGATTTTGTGTGTTTCAAGATAGATGAGCAGCCTTTCAGGACATGAATCATCTTCTCTTTTCCCTCTACTAATAATGGCAAACAGCAATATAATGGACTTAAAAAAATAATCCCCAAATAAATCATGATAAACCTAGATTGTAGGATTATATGGTTATCTATCTATCTATCTATCTATCTATCTATCTATCTATCTATCTATCATCTATCTATCTATATCTTACTACCTATATTATCTCTACATAGTATAACTATACCCACTAATTGACATAGATTCATAACTTTACAGCTCTAGTGCTGGAAGGGACCCTGGAGGTCATTTAGTCTAATCCTGTCGTTTTATAGATGAGGAAACTGAAACCCAGAGATTAAGGGACTTGCCCAAGGTCATGCTGGCAACAAGTAGCAGAATCATGATTCATACTCAAGTTATGTGTCTTCTGGTTCATCACTCATACCATCCTACCATGCTGCCTCCCTAAAGCCTGCTTAGTGTGTTGCTCTTCATAATCTCTATCATCAGAATAAGTACTGTAAGACATTAGTAAAAATGCAAAACAACTAATCTTTCCATGGTAGCCCTTTATGCCCGAAAAAACTGCTCTTGGCCTTACCAGAAATCACTGCAGCAAGCAGCTATGAAAACCAGATAGCAATAACATAACAAGGAATGGAAAGGAGACAAAAATACTGCTATAGCACTATGGCTCTCCCTAGCATACAGATATCACTCAAAGCCCAGCATGGTGAACTAGTTAGATACCTTTAGACATGGCTCAAAAAACAAAAAGTTAATGATATCCCATAAATATTTATGTTCCACATAGGCTACAACCTGCACTAAGATAGACCTTGAAAAGTCAACTCCTGGCAAGTGCTCAGATTTGGCTAGGACAAAACATTAAAATAATGAGCAGAAAAACTCAGGCAAATAATACTACTTATTTATTTTAAATTTTGCATAATGTCTCTTTGATTAGTAAGGCAATTATAATATCAGTTGCCTGTCACTGCAAATCATTTTAATAACTTTCCCATTCTGTCTGTCCTATTTTAAAGTTCTTGCTTAAACAACTCGTTCCATTATGTTTATCTTGCTTCATGTGCTTTTATCAACATTTTAAAAATTCTTATCATCAATGCTTTTTGAGTTGTATGGTTCTAACCATATAATATGCATGTTTCAACTTAAATTGTTTATGAATTACACTTGTTCTGTATGCTATCATAATAAGTTCTGGGATTTTCTTTTCTTTTTTAATGAGTAGGCTTAGAATAGAGTACTATTTTTAATTCACTGATTCCAACATCCAGAATCTTCTGATTCAAAGGGTTTTTTTAAATGCATTTGAAACAAAAATAAAATTGCTAAGCTGAAAGTGAAACTGCTAAAGAAAAATCTTTTTTAAGTGTCCTTCTGAGTAAAATTCTGTGTGCAACAAATTCAGGCAAAAAAAAAAACAATTTGGAATTGTTTCATTTGGGGCAAAAACAAGTTGGGGAAAGTAGGCAGTTAGGGCTATAGCGCTGCAGGCTCCAGCTCGATTGGAGGATGGCCTATCTCCCAGAACATTTAGCCTGCTATCCCAAAGGTACTGGGGGTCCCAAGAAAGAGATGCTATGGCAACAAGACCCTGAGGATATGCTACTATATTGCATAAAAATGAGACTTCTAGTCTTTTCCAAACACTTTTGAGGCATTTCTTCCTCTGTGCCCTTGCTCACAAAATTAATTAACTACAATTAATTATCCTCCTCTCAAATGCTGTTGAAATCTCCCCATCCATCCCCAGTTCCAATGCCACCTTCTCCATGATGCTTTACCCAAATTGCATTAGTTAGAAATTTCTTTTTTTCCTTGAACCATGCATGGCACTCTATAACTATTATTTTACAAATTTATTGTGTTCTGTTAACCAATTATTAAGTACCTACTATGTTCCAGGCATGTGCTAGGCATCGGGTTTATAAAGACACAAATAAAAATAGATCCTGACCTCAAGGAGATTGTTTATATCAGCACAGACAACTTGTACAAAATGTATTGTATAAACTATGTGGAATAAATACAAGATAATTTGGCGAATACATGAGGAACTGGGAGCATCAAGGCTTTGTGTAGAATAGTAGCTTTTTGATCTGGTGTTCATGTATAAATTTCAGGAAGTCTATGAACTCAAATGGGGGGAAAATTTCATTTATTTTGTCACTAATTTCTAACTGCCATTTAGCTTCCCCTTCAATTATAAAGATAAACAAAAAAAAAAAAACATTATTTTGAAAGGAGACCCATTGGTTTTACTAACTGCAGAAGGAGTCCATCACACACACACACACACACACACCCACACACACACACACACAGAGTTAAGAAAGTTAAGAATGTAGGCTAGAGAAGGTAGTGTTTGAGCAGAGAATTCAAGGCAATAAGACATTTTAAGGAAGGAGTGCTTTTTAGGATAAGGGGACTAGAGTGTCCTGGGGGACAGGCATGGATACAGAAAAGGAAATGGACAGAGATGGAAACGTTGCATTTCAGGAAGAGACAGTCAGTTTAGTTTGAAAGGAGACTGTGGAAAAAAGAGTCATGATCCTGGAAGGGTAGGTTGAAGGTACAGCTGGTAAAGTTCTTTAAATTCTGTGGGAGTTTATACATGATCCTTAAGGCAATAGAGACAATAGAGTGTATTGGATAAGGGAATTACATGGTCAAAACTCTTCAGAAAAATCATTTTGACAGTAATATGGATGATAAATTGAAGGGGAAAGACTTGAGTCACAGAGACCAATTATAATAGTTCAGGAAAGAAGTGATAAAGATCTTAAATAACATAGTGGTCATGTGAGTAAGCATAAGGGAATGTTAAGTAAGAGATATTGAACCAGAAATGACAAGTTTTGGCACCTGAATAGATGTGTGGATTAAGAGAAAGTGAAGAGTCAAGAATAATTCTGAGGTAGAGAATTGGTAGCCTGAAAGGAGAGGAATGAATATTCAATAGAAATAGAGAAGAAATAAGGAGATTTTATATACTTTGATGGTTTGAATATTTCATCTTTTATTTATTTATTTTTATCTTTTTTTCTCTCTTTTTTATTTTTTTTGTCTACATCATTCATTTCCAAAAGAGTTTGAGTTACAAATTTTCTCCACATTTTTCCCCTAACCACTACCCCAAAACAGTGATCCCTCTGAATATACCCTCCCTCAATCTGCTCTCTCCCATATCTTCCCTCCAACTATCTAGAAGGGCATAGAGAATCTCTATGCCCCAGTGCCTATATATCTTATTTCCCAGTTACATGTAAAATACTACTACTACTAATATATATATATATATATTTTTTTTTAAACATTTGATTCTAAAACTTTGATTTCTAGATTCTTTCCCTTCCTCTCTTGTTACCCACCCTCACTGGGGAGATAAGCAATTCAATATAGGTTGTACATGTGTAGTTATGCAAAACATTTACATAGTGGATATATTGTAAAAGACTGACTATATTTCCCTCCCTCCTATCCCACACCCCCACTTGTTCTATTCTCTACTTTGATCCTGTCCCTTTTCAAAAGTGGGTGCTTCCAACTTCCTTCCACCCCCCCAGCCTACCCTCTCTTCCATCATTCCCCCTCTAATTCCCCCTACTCTCCTGTAGGGTGAGATACCCTATTTATTATGTATGTCATTCCCTCCCTAAGCCAAATTCAATGAGAATAAGGTTGACTCATTCCCTTTTGCCTTCCTTTTCTTCTCCTCCATTGTAACAGTTTTCCCTTGCCTCTTCTTTATGAGATAATTTACCCCATTCTTTCTCTCCCCATCTCCTCTCATTATATTCCTTTCTCACCTCTCAATTTCACCTTCTAAGTATCATCCTTTCCTATTAAATTGGTCCTGTGCCCTCTCTATGTATAGCTGTGCACATATATACACATACTCACATATGTATTCATACACCCATATACCCTCCAATATAGACATATATATGTAAGTATACATATATATACTTTTCTATTCCTTTCAACTATTCTCATACTAAGAAAAGTTCCATAAGTTTACAATTATTGTTTTTCCATGTAGGGATGTAAATAGTTCAACTTTGATAAGTTTCTTATGATTTCTTTTACCTGTTTACCTTCTCATGCTGCTCTTGCTTCTTGTATCTGAATGTCAAATTTTCTCTTCAACTCTGGCTTTTTCAGCAAGAATGCTTGAAAGTCCTCTGTTCCATTGAATGACCATATTTTCCCCTGAAACATGATACTCAGTCTTGCTGGGTAGGTGATTCTTGGTTTTAATCTCAGCTCCTTTGACCTCTGGAGTATCATATTCCAAACCCTTCAGTCTCTCAGTGTAGAAGCTACCAGATCCTGTGTTATCCTGATTGTATTTCCATAATACTGAAATTGATTCTTCCTGGCTGCTTGTAATATTTTCTCCCTGGTCTGGGAACTCTGGAGCCTGATTATAATATTCCTAGGAGTTTTCTTTTCTGGATCCTTTTCAGGAGGTGATGGGTAGATTCTTTCAATCTCTATTTTGCCCTCTGGTTCTAAAACATCAGGGCAATTTTCCTTGAGAATTTCTTGAGAGATGATTTCTAAGTTCTTTTTTTGATCATGGCTTTCAGGTAGTCCAATAATTTTTAAATTATCTCTCCTAGATCTATTGTCCATGTCAGCGGTTTTTTTCCAATGAGATATTTCACATCGCCTTCTATTTTTTCATTTGTTTGGATCTGTTTAATAGTATCTTGATTTTTCATAAAGTCACTAGCTTCCATTTGCTCCAACCTAATTCTGAAAGAATGATTCTCTTCAGTGACCTTTTGAGATTCTTTTTCCATCTGGCAAATTTGGCTTTTTGAGTCATTCTTCTCTTCATTGCCTTTTTGAGCCTCTTTTGTGACTCTCCCTCCAGGGGGTAAAGGCTGAACCACACTCCCAAACTCCTGAATTCCAAAGTCTACACTGCACTGACCTCTCGTTTTGTCCTTAACATCTTTGGGTTGATAATTCTGGAAACCACAGCAGCTCCTGGCGATTTGAAATCCCTCCATCCTCAGGCTGGTTGTGGCTGCCCTGAGGCTAAAACCTCTGGCTCACAGGGCTGGGCTCGGCTCCCACTGGCCACTTCCTGCTGACCTGCTAGGTGGTCCCCAGGAGGAGGTTAGCTTCTCTGTGTCGTTTTGTAGGTTCTGTAACTCCAAAGTTTGTTTAGAGTCATTTTTTACATGAATTGCAGGAGGTAGAAGCCAGAGCTGGTAGAAAGTCCTGTTTCTACTCTGCCATCTTGACTCTGCCCCCTGATACGTCATCTTTTAATATAAATGTTTATTTATCTCTAAATCTTCAGGATCTTTCCACAATGTTTCAAAATACTTTATGCCTAATATGTGCAATAGAATACTTGGCACTTTCCAAGTGATGTAATTTTTGACCTGTGGTTAATGTGCCACATAAATAAACCTTGGTGCTACTTGCTGGATTGTAATTAATAAATCAAGTTCATGTTGCCAGAGGACAGAAGGGGGAATTTTGTGTAACGTCTTAAATATGACAGTAATGAGTTTGAATTTTTTATTCAATGGGCAATAGGGAGCTTTGAAAATGTTTTGAACAGTGAAGTCAGTATGGTATAGGTGCTCAGGAGCGTGAAAAGCCCATGTAAGAGGCTAACACAATAGTCTATTGTGCTGTCCTGCAGCAGGGCTGAAAGTTGCTTTTCAGAGGCTGAGAGAGTGCACAAAAGAGATGGGACTGTGAGAGTGGTAGAAAATAGAGCCAACTTTATTATATCCCAAGCACAAGCTTTTATGAAGCCATAAATCTTCTTCTTAATTGTTTTCCCCTGAGAACACTACGCACTTCCTTATTCCCAGGCCAGGGGTGTATACCATGCTTATCACAAGAACATAATGCTCACAACTGTGGTAATGTAGGCATGTTTGAGCTCCTTCCTTGGGGGTGGGGAACTAATCCAGGACAGATAGCAGGCTCTTCAACTGAGAGGGTTTATTCAGTCATCAGGGTCAGAGTCCCACTGGCCTGTGGTCCTCTGTGGTCTAGGAAGGAAGTTGTAAGAACACAAGCTACTATGTATGGGTGGGGAATGAAAAGAGAGGACAGAGAAATATTGTAGAAGAAGAATCAATAGGCAACTGATTGTATTTGTGACATAAGGGAGAATCAAAGCTTTCAAACACAGGAGTGTTTGAATGGTGCTACTAGGATAAATTAAAAACCATAAAGAAGACTGGGTTATGAAGCAGAGATGAGGAAATACGGCACGTTGGAAAGGACCCTGACTCTGGAGTCAACAGAATTCTAGGATTCATATTTGAATTCTAATACTTACTACTTATGTGAATTTGAGCAAATCATTCAGCTTTTTATGCCTTGAATTCCACGTGTAGAATGAGAGGTTTGCTATAAATAACCTCTGAAATTTCTTCTGCCTTTAAGTCCATGGTCCTGTATTCCCAAAAGAGGAAGCATGCTAGTTTACAATGCTAGTAGAATTGACTTCTGAAAGGTACAGTTTCAAATCATACAGTTATGGCTTGTAGGAATAATAGTTAACCCTCAGGCATCATGGTTTTTAACTCTGCCACCAGTGAGCCCCCATTCCTTGTGCTCCATTCCATATCAATTAACCATTGACATAAATTAGCAAGGGTTAATTAGCTTTTACAAAGGAGTACTTGTATAGAAAGGAAAAATGTCTTATCCTTTGGATTCTAAACTCTTCAAGGATAAGGACTCTTTTTACATTTCTTTTTGTTTCCAGTCCTTAGTATACTGCCTAGGACATGTTTGGTGCTTCATGAATGCTTACTGACTTGATTTGATCTGGACAATAGAGACTTAATGATCACTTCTTGGAAACAATGTGTTAGGTATGAGTTGGACTAAATGTCCTCCAAGTTTCTTATTAGTTTGTGATTGCATGATTCTATGAACATTTTTACCTCTGTCTCTGCAATAAAGTTCATTAAAGATATAATTATATTAAAATGATAACTTCATTTAAATAACAAATCTTAGTTTGTTGGAAAGAAGTTCTTACAAGAAAGCTAAATGCTAGCTTATTTGATGTTAGAGAATGCTAATAGGCTTGGGGGAAAGTGAAATATTTTTGACAATAGTAGGTCTTATGAAGTCTATAAATATCCCTCTGTAAGTCTGCCATTCTCACACTGGAACATACCTGGACTACCTTCATCACAATCTCATATAGAAAGAAGTTAAACTCTCAATATCCATTTTGATTCTCTTCATTCATATTCTCTTCCTACATGTATGTTAGGACAAGAAAAATTTCTTGAACGGCCTTCAAAGAAGACCCCCCTCATTTCTCTGCATTCAGTGCATCTGAATTATTAAACACAGAAGAAAAGCATCACAAGATTGTAGGATATAGAAGGAGCCTTAGAAATTACCTAGTCCAAGTATTCTCTTGATTAACCATGAGGAAACTGCATCCCAGAGTGACTATGATCATACAATGACAAAAGAATACAATTCACATTCCCTGACTTGAAATCCAGTGTTCTGCCAAGGGAAGATACACACCCACATACAATAGTATTTTAAATGTTTCAAGTGAGTCATAATGATTAAAGGTAATCCTATCTACTGAACAAAAAAAAAAAAAGATCCACTTAAATCTAATTCCTCCAGGGAGGATGTTTAAGTATAAATGTATGCCTTGGGGGAATATGTTTGCTTCATCCCTGGATCCATAGCTTTTAAAGGCAAGTTACTCTTCTCTGTTTGTCTTAAGGCCAACATTATATATGCCACTGAATACCTCCTCACTCTCCCCCCCAACACACACACACCAAAAAATAAAAAAAAAACTAACTTTATGTTTTGTAGAGTTTAAAGTATGGAATACTTCCAAGCACTTGACTATATGAGTCTTTCAATGACAAAACTGAATCCAAATCTTTCACTTCTGATTGACATCGGTGAATTTCACTGTATATTATAGATAATAGTTTTTTGCTCACTCTACTTTCCTCTTAACAATAGCCAATGGTTTTTAGCAGAAAATGTCTCTAAATGAATTCAGAAAAAAAGTACCAGTAGAATGATTTTTAAAATAATTCTTCCTTCTGCCTTTTATGTTCTATATTTAAAACTTGTTCCACTTTGACAATAGTAGGTATCTCCACTTGAGATCACAAGCCTTTACAAAATAAAAAAAAAAAATTATAATTTGGTTGTACTGCAATCTCATTTTAATTCCCATTATTTTTTTTGTAGAAGATGGTGGAGGATATATTTAAGAAAAATAACTGTATTTATTTTCTCACCTACTCTCTATGACAAGAGATCACTGACTGCAAACCTAGAAGAAACTTTAGCTTTCCAGATAAATAATGTGAACCTGATCTTTATAGTCTGCTCTATTTACCTGTTTATACTTATGTTCAACTCAGATCATGTCTTCAAAGGAAAAAAGAAAGATTTCCAGAAGATCTTTGAATCAAAAGTCAGAGCAACATTTTTTCAAACATGTTCAAGATGCAATTTTACACAAAATTAAATTGATTTCAAAACTGTAATAAAACCATCACAAAACGTTCAGGTAGAAAATTTTCTCTTTTTGAAAATAGTTTTTTTTGAAAATTTGTATCTTTTATTTACATACTGCCTAGATCTCTCCTGTCCTCTCCCAGAGAGCCATTCCTATAACAATTTTAAAAAGAAAAAGAGGGGGAAAGTACTCAGAAAAATACATTGCAATAAATCTGATATTATGTAAAATATTTCATGTCTGTAAACTCCTCAACTCTGTAAAGGAGCAGGGTAAGATGTCTTTTCTCTTCTTTGTGATTCAGCTTATTCTTTATATTTTTTTTTTGTCATTTTGTGTTCTTTGTTCTTTCTGTTCACATAGTGGATATGATTATCCTGGTTCTATTTATTTCACTTTGCTTGTACTTGTAGGTTACCCCATACTTCTCTGTATTCATTATATTCATATTTTTCTTGTTGCAGAGTAAGACTGTACCATATGTACCACAATTTGTTTAGCCAATCCCCAGTAATGGGCATCAATATTTTTTCCAGCTCTTTGCTGTCACAAAAGGGTACTATAAATATTTTAATGTATAGAGAGCTTTTCTTCTTTTCCAGTGACTATTTGGGTGATATCCCCCAAAATGGACACTCTGAGTCAAAGGGTATAAACATTTTATCCACTCTATTTGCATAATCAAAATTTCCTCTAAAATGGATATAATAATTCATAGCTCCCCTCATAGATAATTTTCAAAGCATTTATTGTATTTTATAATGATTTGTATTCCAATGAGGAGTTATCATACATAAATTTGACAATCCATCATATCTTATTTTAAAAGACATATTAAATACTTTATTTGCCTGTGCAATTTTACTCAGTTGTTCAGAGAGCTAGTGAGCAAAATTGGTACCTAAAGTCTAGAACCTTTTATTATTCTTGTACTTTGTTTGAAATTTAAGTGTTTTGAGGTGAAACATACTTTTTTTTTTATAATCTGTACCTCTCTAGCATGTGATTGAGCAAAAAGAAAGAAGAAAAAGAGAGAAAAAGAAAGAAAGTCATTAATTTAAAAAAAGGTCATCACCACAAATGTGCATAATCTACTGAAATAAATTCCCACATTGGTCATGGTCAGAATTATATATCTTCCTTTGCATTTTAAGTTCATCTACACAACAGAAAGTTTAATAATCTCAACTTGTGATTTATCATTTCAGTGATCAGAGTTCTAAAGTCTTGAGTCATTTTTCTTTGTAATAGCAATTTTTATCAATTCTTCTCCTAGTTCTGCCCACTTTGTTCTGCACTACCTCATAGAAATTTATTTCATCATTTCTTATGGTCTCCTGATATCCTAAAACATTCATGTGGTACCTTTTGTTTATACATTCCCCAATATGACACTCACTTGATTTTCAGTTTCCTACTACTACACAAAAACAACTGCGAATATTTTTGCAAATATTGGGCCTTTCCCTCTTTCTTTGATTTCTGTGAGGTATAGGGCTAGCAGTGATATAGCTGGGTCAAAAGGTGTACCCAGTTTAATTACTTTTTGGTCATAATTCCAAATTGCTTTCCAGAATGGCTAAATGCTAAACCAATTCACCATCTAAGGTTAAGCATTTTTTTAGAATGAAAATCTCCATTTCTCCATTTCCATTATTAAAAAAAAATCCTATACTGGATTCAATTTATATTTTTTATTAAAAGGTTATATTTAATGGATTTAGTTAACTATATTGTGTAGAAGTTATTTCTAATGTTTATAATTTAATAAGTGTTTGTTGAATTGCTTTGAAATAAACTCACTCTATCTTCCACTCACCCTACCTATTCCCTTTATAGAAACAGGTCTCTATCCCAGGGGAAATTAGAAAGAATGGGGGTAATTAGAAGCTGCTAAAGGGAGATGAAGCGGGAAGATGAATGCTAAATAGTTGCTCTGTTTTCCCTATCCAGTCTGTGCCAAGAAACTCAGTATTCCCTTAAATTAACCATTTAGTTGCTGTACACAGACAACTCAGGTGCTATTTGTAGAATAGCTAAATGTATATAATGCTTTACTTATATTCTCTCTTCAAGCTTCACAACAATCTTGTGAGGTAGGTACTTCAGGAAACTTCCACTGACAGCAAGCTTATTACTTAAAAGAAGAGAGACAGAAAGTTCATGTTGATGCCATGATAGGATCAGAGAAATTTCCTGGGGGAAATTTGTTGTTCTTCATTTTCTTCTAAAAATGTAGCAAGTGGAGAAATATTCAAGTGGAAAAATACAAGTAAATAAGCAAAGAGATAATCAGCCAATTTTCTCTTACCAATTGTTTAGGGCAGAACAACTCAAGCTTCACATAGGTGTGAAAAATCTTTCATTTTTTCCCCTTTTTATAAGAAAAGACCCACTCTTATCTCTGTGAAGAATTGTCTTATCTGAGACTATTCCATTATAAGAGAGTAGCTCAGTTTAGGAGATAGCTCATTAGATTTGGAGAAAGAGAACCTTAGTTTGAATTCTTCTTTGGTTACTCAAAGCTATGTGTCCTTTATGCAAGTGACTTGACAGCTTTGGGCCTCATTTGTAAAATGAAGCAATTGAACTAAATTATCCCTAATGATTCCTTTCATCTAGAAATCTATGATCCTGTATTCTTGATTTCCTCAATCTGAGAAGCATATCAATAAACCCTTACCAAGGAAGTTTTATACATGGGGCAATGAACATAAAAATTATACCAGACAAGGGGCACACAAGGCCTGGGAGGAGGGATGACAGTATCTTTGAAAGGAGGCAAAGACCCTAAGGCATCTGGAGGCACACCTCATCTCCCAGAGCAAGCTTCTTAATTTTTGCTATTTGTCCTTCATTCTTGAAGATGATCAATGACATCATTAGGGTTCTGTCTTGACTTGTGTGTGAACTGCATTTAAGTGAGGCTGAGCTGTGCAAACTCATCAGCCTCACTCTATCCTCTAGAGTTATGGAAATCCAGTGACAATTAGTTCTGAAAAAAGAACCTGACAAGAACAAAAGTTTCTCTTGAAAAAGAGTAGGGAAGATGAGGCTAGAGATGTCTTTTCTGCCTTTGTTACAGCCATACACAATTATAGCCCTTGTACACTTGGGGTGCCATATCCTTTCATGTGGGTGCTCTGTACCAGAACAAGCAGACCATTTATCACTTTCTTATTTAAACTAATACTTCTTTATAATTGGATCCTAAATTTCTTCACATTTCATATCCAAAAATCCTGATTACCGGAGTAGAATGATAACTCTTAAAACTGAAAGAAAAATGCTTTGGGGATAGGGAATCAGAGGGTTTAAAGGAAGGTACGTATTAATAACTGGATCTTAGGAAAAATGTACCCATAACACACTTTTAAATTTAGTCTACCTTACTAACTTTTCTCCTATCATTTTTGTAATTCTAGATAATCGACAAAACAATAAAATAAAGCCCTGATTTATAATGATTTCCAAGGAATAAATACTCACACTGAAAATTTAACAATTGGCTTTCACCAGTGAGTGCAAGCTGTTTCCACCATACCTCTGTCTTAAAACCAGCACATTCATGGTTCCACAGAAGCCAGAAAAGATTTTGTAGTGCACGAACTTATCATCCTGTTCAAAGCCTTCTTTCAAAGGAAGAAAATAAGGCTTCCAAGGTCACAAAAAGAGGCTTATTCAATTTATTATAATTAGATTGAGGTACAGTAAAATCAAGTGGGGCCCAAATTTCACAGAACTGCACGGTAAGACCTGGAAGACACAACTGGAACCACTTTTTTTCAACCCCCCTCTTTTACGTAGGAAGAATCAGAGACCCAAGCTTTATGTGAGAACAAGGACGAGAACCCAGCTCTCCCACCTTTTCGTTCAGTGCTCTTTAAGATAGATTGCTGAAATTTAGTTTCTCTGACAAGAAGGAAGTGTGAATGGGGAGACCAGCCTTTTCAGAGCAGAGCCCAGTCCTCATGACTCAAGATAAGCAGCTAACCAGTTAGCACAGTGATCAGTTTATCTCAAGCTTATACTTGTCCTCAAGTCATACCTACTCTCTCTAGTTACAGTTTCTTGGGAAAGTTTAAGCAGTTTATGAAGACAAAATTTTTGATGGGATGAAAAAGTCCAAGAGATGGGGTTGACTGAAGCATTCCCAGAAAAACAAGTTGGCTCTTGTTCAGGGTCTGAAGGCCTGCCTCCCTTTTTCTGCCTTGATTTCCCTGATGCACCCAAGTCCCTCTTGTTCCCAAGGTCTCTGGTTCTCAGAGAAAGAAGACCCTTGCACATGTGGCAACATTTTCCTCTCCCTAGGTTGCCAGCAGAGTGTCCAAGATACCTAAATATATCCTTCCCCCTTGTTTCTTCTGTCCAGTCCTGGGGCTCTGACTTTGGAAATATTTGAGAAAAGATTGAGGGAAAGACTTGAGAGAAAGAAAATTGAATGGATGGTTGGTGAAGCTGAGATTCCTCAGAGAAGCCAAAATACTCTCTCTTTTCCCGTTCCCTCTACCTCAGGAACCTTCTCTTGCTGTAGAATGATCACAAAGTGCTAACTTGAGCACCCAGGGATCCTCATCTCTCCTCCTAAAACCAGGCCAGACTTTAAATCTCTCCTCCCTGAATCTCTGCCCAGTAACCCTGACAGGAAATTGGGTTTTTCCCTTGTCTCTTGGTTCCAGGATGCTATACACCCACTTCTCAGAGGTCCTTGGCCTTCCATATATGAATGTAATTATTGTCAAGGATCCTTGAAGTTTCTTGTTCTGAGGGAGATATCCCATGCTTAGAAAGTTTTTTTTTTTTTTTTTTTTTTTTTTAGCAATCGGGGTTAAGTAACTTGCTCAAGGTTACACGGCCAGTTATTTCTGGGTGTGGTGCTGAGTATCTGAGCCTGGATTTGATCCAGGTCATCACGACACTGGAACCGGTGCTCTTACTTGCTGAGCCACCTGGCCGCCCCTAAGCAATTGGGGTTAAGTAACTTGCTCAAGGATACACGGCCAGGTGTTTCTGGGTGGGTGCTAAGTGTCTGAGCCCGGGATTCGATTCGATCTCCAGGTCTTCTCAACACTGGAGCCGGTGCTCTTACTTGCTGTGCTACCTGGCCGCCCCTGCTTAGAAAGTTTTTAACCTTCCTAGTTAGTCTTTCCATAACAATTGAATCCAGAAAGTCAATTTTGTTTGTTTTTCTGGTAGAAACCAGGGATTTCATAGGTGTGGTATAATCTGGTTGTGAAAATTTCGCTCATGCAGATCATCCACTATGCAATTTATAGTCTTTTGGAGTATAGCTCACCTTTGGTCACATACCCTGTATATATCTGAGATAGAATTTGAATCCAAACTTTCTGAATTACATCTGGCCTTCAATCCTCTACTTGAAAGCCTTCAACAACTCTATAATAAGATACCTCTAATTAGTAGCTGCTAATAATTAAAAATGACTAATTCAATCAGTGACTAAGAAATTCAAAAAAAATTCTAAATTCCTCTATATGTTTATATATAACATTTATGTCTGTTTAGATATTTATGAAAATATTACACAAATATTAAACAAATTGATTTGAATGAATGAATGTGAATGAATAAATTCCCTCATGCATCTGAAAATATCAATATCTAATAAATAATATAAAGAAAAATGAATCATACCTCATGGATGATGGAACTTCATCTTTCTTTTGAAAATCAAGTTATATCAATACATAAATAACGTTTGAATACCCTAGTTAAAGGACAAACTTTTTAAATCAGGTATCAACATTACTAGGAAAATAATCTTTCATCACTTTAATGAAATTTCTTTCAACTGAAAGCAATGCCCAAAATTATGACCAAAGGGACTCTACCACATCTTTGACCTATTAAACATTAAGATAAAAAAGTGGTAAAAATGGTGATCAGTGGAAAAGGGTGATCAATCTGGTATTAGATAACCTGGGTTCAAATCTACCTCTGCCTTTTGGGATCTTGGGCAAGTTATTTAGTCTTTCTAGGGTCACTTTTTCCTTATCTGGAAGTAGGGAGGTTGGGACTACGTGATCTTTAAAAAATTTCAGATTCTAAATTATATCATTCAGATGTTTGGTGTTAAGTAAATAAATTAATCTTACCTAAAGAAATTAAAAGACTGAGATATTAACAAAAGCAAAAATTTGTAGCATCACAACTTACATTATAACATGCTAAAAATATGTTGTTAGCTTAGCTCACTTTTAATCTGTTCCTAATTATGATTCATGACTCAGGCTAACCCTATAAATTGCTTAGTTTCTGTTGTTGGACCCTTTTCAGGTTCTTCTGTTAATTATGCATGTGAGTTGGTGATGGGGTAGCAACAAAATGCTCAACCTTCACATTCATGTTTTGATTTCTTTTGGAGTTGATCCCTTGTGAAAAATAAAAGAAAATGCATGCAGAATAACAAATGAGGATCCTTGTGGGCTTTCAGACAACAGCCAAATATTTCTGTAAAAATGGAAGCTTACAAGATGGCAGCCATCTGTTATTTAAAAACAACAGAACTATATTTAAATTTAATTATTGTGCAAGGTCTGTGCCTTTGAAATAAGGGCAAATCTGTATTCCTGTAAAGGGAATGAGTTTTTGTCCTACCTTTGCTTTGTTAATGTGATATCTTGATACCTTTGCTTTGTTAGTGTGACTACCACTGGGTGATTACACAGTAAAGTGCTAATCATACAAAATTACAGAACAGAAGTGGCTAAAAGAAATTACTTTATCTTGTTATGAAGCTCGTATATATTCTAACTGGGTAGCCTCAGGTGTTTCCTCTATATTCAGAGTGGCTTTGAAACAAGTATAGAATCTTATAGGTGAATGAATGAGTAAAAACCCCCAATTATTTATTAAGCACTATGTGCTGAGCACTGAGATAAACTAGAGGTACAAAAAGAAAATCAGACAGTAACCATTCTCAAGCAGTTCACATTCTAATGGTGGAGACAATATAAATAGGAAGTTTCAGCTGCAAGTCAGATGAAACAGCCCCATGGTGTATACCATAAGTCTGCACATCTGCAAAGCAGATAGTAATACTTCTTCAATATCATTTCTACTGATATATCACATATATGTTTCTGATGTTGAACTTTGTCAGTGTCAGGGACTTTGGTGTTAAGAACTTTCTTTTTCAGGCTTTAAGTATCTGTGATTTCTGAGGTAGTGAGGGATTCAGCACCCTGAAGATATAGTATTCAGGTCCCACTTCCACAGTGATTGGTCCCTGGATGATACCTATGGGGGGTCTGTGCTGGAAGCAGGACCAGGAGTGTGGGGCCATTACAGAGATTCACAGGCTTAGCCACAGATTCATGGAAGTTGGTCAGGTAGAAGATTGGTGTTGTGTGGCAAGGAAGAAAGGCCCTTTCTCCACTTAAGCAAGGTTGTACAGACCAAGCTGGAAGTAATGCTCATGGTCTGGGAAGCACTGGAATTCCAGGAACTCTGGGGTTTAGTGTCATGACCCATCTATAGCTGAGTGAGAAGAAATGGTTGTTGAGGTTATGGAAATAATTTGACTTGTGATGTTCATCTAATACAGTTTCCTAACCATTCAATAATCCCTTCCAAAACCTCCCTGACAGATGGTCTTCTAGCCTGGGAGTAACTCAGTAAATTCCCAAGGCAACTGTAATTACAAAACAAAGTCAGTGATGGAACCTTCTATTGGTTTTCTTTTTCCCCTTGCAAACTCCAAGTATAAATAACACACAGTAGATGCAGTTATAGCAGAAAGATGTGTTCAATTTCAAAAGACATTAAGAATTCTGAGTACTGTACTATTAATTTTGTCAGAGGTTATTTACTAATAAATACTTTGCATTATGCCCAATTAGTTTCATATTTTAAATTATTCTGTTGATGTTAATCATTGTTCACTTGACAAAAAATGCAACATATAAAAATTAGCCTATGCTCAAAATAATCTACTAATTCTTGGTTGACCCTTTTTATTAACTAGAACTAGTAGAACTGAAATTTTCAATATCTGTGTATGTGTGTGTTTCCCTCTGAACTATAGTGTTTTTTAATTAGGAAAAAAGACAAGATATTTTCTTCACTCTAGGATTTTAGTGCCAGAAATGAAGGAAATCAGCCTTTATTGAAAGCCTACTGTGTGCCAGATATTGTGTAAGCTTTACAAATATTACCTCATTTTATGCTCAACAGAGGATCAAACAGCACTGTAAGGTAGGTGGCATTATAATCTCCACTCAGTTCAGAAAATTGAGGCAGAGATTATTTGACTTCCCTAGAGTCATATAGCTATAAGCATCAGATGTTAGATTTGAACTCAGGTCTTTCTGATTCCAGGCCCAGCAATACATATGTGCCCACACGCATGTGCATATATACATATATATGTACATACTTAAATATATACATACATACTGTACCCCTAGCAGCCTCTTCAGAGTCAGAGTATTTGGTATCAAATGTCATCTCTGATGTTTAATGTTTATTTGTTATAGTATATATAATTTAAGTTCCTGTTTGCTGATATATAAAATTCAGTAGTCAGTTTATAACATCTTTTATGCCATCAACAATTTTGGTAGTCTGATGGAGCCTTTGGATATATTTTTTAGAATAAGACTATAAATGTATAAAATGCATAAGATGACAAGGGAAATCAATTACATTGAAGTGCTATTTAAAAAAAAAATTAAACAACTGATTTGTTGCGCCTCAGGTTAAGAACCTCTAGTCCAGGGGTGGCTAGGTGGTCCAGTGAATAAGAGCACCGGTCCTGGAGTCAGGAGGACCTGAGTTCAGATCCAGCCTCAGACACTTAATGCCACTAGCCATGTGACCTTGGGCAAGTTACTTAATCCCAATTGCCCTGCCGTCCCCCTTCCAAAAAAAAAATACAAAGAACCTCAGTCTTTGAAGGTCCTTTCAGCAAAATAGATGTGTGTATGTACACACACACATATACATATGTTCATGTATACACACATATAAAATTCATCATATATTTTATATTTATATAGAATTAATATTTAAAGTAAAATATTGCATTAATTAAATTAATAAATAACTATATATGTTGTCATATATACTTACATAAAATATGTTTAAATCTTCTATTGCATGTAGCATAGTGTCAGTCAAAAACTAGCATTTGAAATAACTACAATTATCAGTTGTGTTTAGAATAGCTGTTTTTGTAGGAGAAATAGGAGAAATTTAAATCAAGGGATATTTCACTTTAATAAGCATTTCCATTAATAAGCATTTCTAGCACTGTATATATATATATATATATTTTTTTTAACAAGAAAGGGAGTGAATAGAGCACTGGCGCTGAAGTCAGAAGGACCTGAGTTCAAATGTGACCTCAGACACGTAACACTTACTAGCCATGTGACCTTGGGCAAGTCACTTAACCCCAATTGCCCTCCAAAAAGGCAAAAAAAAAGGGAAAATTAAGTGGAAGGTTATTATTTGTTTAGCACAGTGCCTGGCACATAATAGGAGCTTAATAAATGTTTGTTGATTGACTGCTTTATAGTACAAAATTTTGATTTTTTTAAAGAAAAATGTTTATGCCTGGACTTTTTAAAAATCACAAATCCCTCTAGCATATTAAGAATGTTTAAATTTATAAAAACTCAGTTAAGCTTTCCCTGATAATGGAATTTGTATAAGTTATCATACAAATTAAGAAGTTGTCCCAGGAAGTTAGAAGCTCATCCCCCTTTACCTCTGCCAAGAGAGTATGTATCTAAAATATCATCTCAGTCCATGGTGTCTCCACGACCTGATTTACTATGCCAGGGGTAGGGAACCTGCAATGTGGAGTCTACATAGGTCCTCAAGTGCTGCCCTTTGACAGAATTCAAACTTCACAGAAGATTGAGGGGAATGTATTGCTGGGCCTGGAGTCAGAAAGACCTAGGGGGCCACATGTGGCCAAATAGGGGATTTGTTCTGTGAAGTTTGGATTCAGTCAAAGGCCATGCTGGAGACACAAAAACTATTGAACTTTAAGTCCAAAAAAGCTTGGTCTCAAAAGTCTCCTGTGACAGTTTTGTTTCTGTAACCTGGTCGAGTCACTTGACTTCTCTGACATTCATTGTTTTCTTCTATAAAATCAGGAGAAATCTTCTTACTTACCTCAAAGCCTGTCATGGACATGAAACGAGATAACATGTGTAAAGTTTTACAGAAATTAAAACATGGCCTATATTGTAATAATGGATGGGGTGGGATAGGTGGTGGAGGGAAATCTCTTTTCTCAAGCCTCCAATTGGTTAAGAAGGAAATGTAATCACAGGGCCCTTAGAGTACGCTAGGTCCAAAGAACAAAATACTCAAGTAAAGTATTAGGACAGGGAGAAAACTTTTAGTCTAAAGATCCAGGAAAGAATAGAACCTCAACTTTCAGAAGGTAGCCCTTGAGCTGAGTCTTGAGAATTTCAAGAGGTAGAGATGAGGACTTGTTAGACATAAACACACTTGGGACCAAGGGGAACAGCATGAATGAATGAATGAATGAATGAAGTGCTAGAGAAGCTAAATCATTCTAAAGAGGCTAAATGAAAAAAAAAATAGCAGGTAGTCACATCTTGGCTAGTCCACCAAGTGTGTGAATGGGAGTAATATAATGGGAAGCGAGGCTTCAAAGGTCTGTGGGAACCAAATCAACAAGGGCCTTAAATACTATGTTTACAAGTTTATATTTTCTCCTGAAGGCATTAAAATTCCATTGAAGATTTTTGAGAAAGAGAAAGTGACATTATTTTCTTTTTATTATTTTGGCAGCTGTGAAAAAGAAATTCACTAGCAGTGCAACCCTGGGCAAGTCATTTAACCCTGTTTGCCTCAGTTCCTCATATGTAAAATGATTTGGAGAAAGAAATGCCAAACCATGCCAGTATATTTGCCAAGAAAAACTCAAAATGGGGTTACAGAGAGTAGGACATGACTAAATGACTGAACAATAAGAAAAGGGAACAGATAAAATGAAAGAAAATAGTTTTAAGAGCTAATAAAATACTCGAGATACTTGATGAGAGTTGGAAGTGTGGTGGTAACCATGTTAAAGGAAACAATGGAATATATTTGGGAGATATTATGGAAGTACAGTTGACCTGACTGGACTGGGCAAATAAATATCTCTGTGATATGAATAAAATGAAGAGTCAATCAATCAACCAAAGGGCATGTAATTTTATTCATTCATTCATTCACTCATTCATCCATCCATCCATCCATTTATTTATTGAAAACATTCATTTAAGGGGTGGCCAGGTGGCTCAGCGAGTAAGAGCACTGGCTTCAGTGTCGGGATGACCTGGGGATCAAATCTGGACTCAGATACTTAGCACCACACCCAGAAATAACTGGCCATGTAACCTTGAGCAAGTTACTTAACCCCGATTGCTTTAAAAAAATATTCATTTAAAAAAATTTATGTTCCAAATTCTTTCTTCTTCCCACCCCTCCCCTGCCCATTGAGAAGTCAAGTAATACATCAATTTTATATGTGAAGTCACACAAGACATATTGACACATTAACCATATTGAAAACAATAAAAAAGGAAGAAACATAAAGAAAGTGAAAAGTTATGCTTTAATCTGCACTTAGAATTCATCAGATCTCTCTCTGGAGGTAAATAACATTTTTCATCACTTCTGTACTTTCCTTAGATCATTTATTGATAAGTAGCTAAGTCTTTCACAGTTGGTTCTCCCTACAATATTGCTATTATTGTATATAATTTTCTTCTGGTTCTGCTCATTTCACTCAACATCGATTCATATAGGTCTTTTCAGGATTTTTTTCTGAAATCATTTTCTCACAGCACAGTACTATTGTATTACAATCATATACCAGGACTTTTTCAATCATTCCCCAATTGATGGGCATACCCCTCAATTACCAACTCTTTGCCACCACAAAAGACCCACTATTAATATTAATTTCATGTTCTTTTCTCTGATCTCTTTCGGATGCAGACCTAGTAGTAGTATTGCTGGGTTAAAGGATAATGCACAGATTTTATAGCCCTTTGGACATAGTTCCAAATTGTTCTCCATAATGGTTGGATCAGTTCACAAACTCCATAGACATGGCATTAGTGTACCTATTTATTCACATTCTTATCCAATATTTATTATATTCCTTTCCTGTCTTGTTAGCAAAAAGTATGTATTAATCACCTATTATGTGTCTTGCACTTACAAGGAATTGGAGATAGAAAGACAAAAATTAAACAATGTCTGCTTATTAGGAGCTTTAATTATATTGAGATTGTAAAGTATATAGAACACCTGGCCTGCAGTTAGGAAGACTCATCTTCATGAGTTCAAATCTGGTCTTAGACATTTACTAGCTTTGTGATCCTGGACAAGTCACTTAACCTCAGTTTCCTCATCAGTAAAATGGCCACAGAAGGAAATGGCAAACTACTCCAGTATCTTTGCCAAAAGAACCCTAAATAAAGTCTTGAAGAGTCAGATAAGATTGAACAACAACCACAACAAGAGATAGATATTCAAATTAAAGGCATTATGTCTCAGCCCACTATTTCAAATAATATAACAAAAAAGACTTGGCATATAATCTGAGTAAGGCAGCAGATCTCCCTCCACCTCAATTGATAAAAGGAATCAATCGGTGGTTCCATGATTTATGTAAAATAAATGTTAAGGAATTCCTTATAAGTTCACTCTGAAATCTGAATGAGCCTTAAGCAATTTAAGAGTGGTATAGAGCTTTGACAACTACATAAAAGCAATGGCACCATATAAGAAACATCTTGTGATTGGACGAAAAGATCAAAGGTTTATCACAGTGCCTTGCACATAGTAGGCACAGCAAATGTTAATTGATTGATTGAGTCATAGCCTAAGTATTGGAATCAAAAAAAAGTAGATCCTTCTAGGTCAGCTTACTGACCTATCTATTGGACAACTGAAACCAAGTGAAAAGAGAATGTGAAAAGAGAAAGCACTTGCTTTTAATACAATGAATTTTGAGATGCTATTTACTATGTATGTATCCAACATATGTACCCCACTAGCATTGAACTCTAAGTGGAGCTCACTCTTCCCACAGTCACTGTTCTGTAGTTGTAGGAAAGTGTGCCCGAGGTATGTATGTATCTCCATATCTCTAGATATCTCTCTCTCTCTCTCTCTCTATATATATATATATACACACACACATACACATATATACTTATATACAAATACATTTACATATATATAGATATAGATATATACACACATATATATACCACCTGTTACTAAATCATCGTATTAAATACTTTACTGAAAGCTAATCAAGTCTAAAGGCTGATAGCTAACATAGGTGGGGACCAAAGATCTAGGAGTAGCCATTTACAGGCTAGCACTAAGTATCAGTAATTCCTCCTGGGCACCCAATTTTCCAGTTTGTGAAGTAATACAAAGGGGATGAAACATATGCAAAAGAGATGTGATAAAATGCAAGATAAATGGTGGGAGAGAAGCTACTAGAATGTGGGGAGGTTCATCTCCACTCTTATCATCACCCCCCTTTTTCTCCAACTGGAAAGTTGGACCCCATCACTGAAATGGCAGATAATTGAGATGAGCTTTGTGTTTATCTTGCCCAGAAGTAGCCTTCCCGGCTTTCTTTATTCCTAATCACTACACCTCTGCCCTCTTTTCCAGCCCCCCTTTATAGGTTGTCTTCTTCCTTTAGATTATAAACTCCTAGTGGGATGGAACTGTCTTGTACACTTATGCCTGTATCCCCAGCATACAGTCTGGCACATAATAAACACTTTATCTATTTTATCATCTTATGATAGAATTTTAAAAATAAACTAGAGAATTAAAAAGGTGAAGATAAAATACCTTCAAGGTCACAGCCCTGCAAAGCATAAAGACATGAAATAGTACCCATGAGAAGCAATAGGCAGGATAGTCTAACAACAACAACAACAACAACAACAGCAACAGCAACAACAACAGCCAACCAAAAACCTGAAAGAAAGATGATTCATATTTCAAGACTGAATGACTAGACTGGTAGAATAGTGGCAGATCCCACAAAAATGCATACTTTGGAAGGGAAAGTCTATCTAAAGTACAATATCTGTTTACTACCTTGAAACAATACAATTTTAAATCATTAAATCTTAAATCAGTCAGTAGCAGAATGCCTCTCAGGTGGCTAATAGTAGGTAGCGACTTTGTTCCATGATTAGTGTTAACTATTAGGAGCACCTGCAGCCAGACCTCAGAGTGATCCAGTCTATACTCATTTGTAGCCTTTATGAAGAGAAATATAAGCTCAAGTGGGACCCTTGTCTGGTGCTTTGCCATTTTCTTTCACATTGTTTATTTTATTAGTTAAAAAGACAACAAAAATTAAATCAGTAATGTGATTTCTTAAGGTCAGTCTTTTATAATAAGTAGAATTTGGAGCTAGAATTTATTCTATCAACCCTTTCATTTTCTAGAGGAGGAAATCAGTCCTTTAACTCTTAATAGTTCCGAGACCCTGCATAAGTCACTTAACCTCTTTGATTTGCCTACCTTGATAAAATCCCTAATCTCACATTATAAAGAACAATAAGTGATATAAAAAACTAGTCTGGAAAAATCTTGAAGACAGTTTAAAGCAAGTATTTTTTTAACATCAGACTATTTGTTTAATATTCTGCCAAAAGAAGATAATTACATCATATGTATCTAGGGTTTTCAGTGATTCCATCTTGTTTCCATAGTGACTATAAATAACTAATTGCTATAGACTCACAAATGGCATTTCCTTTTGAGAGCTGGCAACAGCTGTTGGTATTTTAACAAAGAGTAAATTAAGTAATCTACAGTGAGCATATGGAAAAAAATAGTTTTATGATCAAAAATTTTCTTATTAATCACAGTGGTGCCCAGAATTCTTTTAAAACAAAATAGCAAATTTCTCATTATGCCTCTATTAAAAATTCCCCCATGTGATGGGATTTTAGTGATATCAGAAACCTCTGCTTCTCCTTCCTGAAAAAATGTAGTTTTCCACAGACATTGTCACATTGAGGAAATTCAGCAGATAGAGATTCATTCCTTTGTATTACCACTTCCCTTATAAAATGTAAATACCTCCACGGAAGGAACTATATGAAGCTAACCTGTTCCTCAGTTTGAGATTGTTTAATCATATTTGCTTTCCTTTGAAAAACAAGAGTAACAAACTGAGGAAGCAGGATCTGACGTAGACAGGCAGGAAGAGCACATAACTTTGCAAAGTAAGGTCTGGACCTAAGAGGGAAGTATAAATGAGGAATTTTAGTGAAACTCTGGACAGTCAGAGACTAACATGAGGTCACTGCGTGAATGGAAAGAGGGTGAGTCACCTAGACATGGGAGGGGCACAGCAAGGAAAGGCAGTGATTAGACAGGAATTTTAATTATTTCATATTTTTGCCCAGAGCCAGTCCTTGCCCAAGGTCAGTATGTTTGCTATCAAAGGTTATAGTTCCCAGATATAAAATTTCAGTTGGGTAAAAATAATGATGGTGTTTTTGTTTTTTTAGACCAGCAAAGGATTTTTTTGGGAACTACTGAGATTTCTAAGTGAGTTTCACATCTCTTGTCACATGTACTTTAAAATGGAATCATTAATGCAATATAACATGACAATGTATCAATTTTCATGAATAATAATGACTTGGAACTCTTGACAAATCTTTAATTGTCACGCTTTTTGGTGTCCTCAAGAGCAAAGCACAAAGTTCGAGGGTGGAGAGTGATTCTTATTAAATTACTAAGAATCAAAAACTTGAACAAACTGAAAAGGATTTCAAGATCTTTATTTTTAACTCATATATGATGCCTTTAGTGTCCAGTGCATCCCCTAATGCTTTGCCTCCTTCGTTGGGAGCATAAAAAACTAAACTCTGGAGCAACAGTTACTAGACCATATTTTCAAGATGCAGTTTTATTTTTCCAACTATCTCCTTGATTCAGCTTTTTATATGATGTTGACCAAGAATGTAATTTTAATATCTTCATAGAGCAGTTGACATAGAGAGAAATGCCTGGTTGTGACTACTCCTTAGTCAGCTCTTTTAGTAGCTCTCTTCCTATTCCAGGGTGATGGTTGGAAAGAAGAATAAAGAAGGTGAAGGTTATTAGGAAACACTTTTTTAAAGATGGAAATACATTCATTTTCATTGAATTGATTCCACTGCATCTTCAATGAATCACTTGACATACATCTGAGTATTTTTTAAATTTTCTACAAACCCAATTTCAGCTGCTTACTTCAGTGTACAATGTGTTTATACACTATTGGAGGAACTTACCCCTATTCATTTGACATCCGTGCTATTAATCACAATGGAAATCATGAAGAACTGGCATATGCATATGAGAAAAAAAAAAACCTTTTTGGTTCTCCTTGAAGAGGTGAATACAAGAGCTTTCAATTCCTTTCATTTTGCATCTTAAGTCAGTAAGAAAACTCATTCCATATGGATCATCTCACTTTGAAGTCTTCCAAGTGAATATTTAGATCACAATGAAGATAGTTAAAGATTATGTGCCTCTATCTAATAGAGAGATGAAAGAAATTTAAAACTCCTGTATTAAGATAGGCTGATATTCTCTAAACTACAATATATATGAAAGTATATCTTAATGTCTTTTATGTGAAAGGGGAGGACAGTGATTTTTTTCATATTAAGGAAGATATGGTTGATCATCAAAAAAAGAGGTCAAAGACTGAAACTATGTAGACTCATCTCACCTATACATTATGAGTATTTTCTTTAAGAAAAATATTTAAGATGCTACAATGACAAGTCAAGAATATCATCTTAAGCAAATAAAATTGATTATAAATCAGCCAAGAGGAATTTATTAAATGTTTAATAGTCATTTTAGAATCAGCTCTCTTTGTATATCTACATCATCAGTAGAATGAAGTAGTAGGTAGTGGTAAAATGGACATAGTATGAAACTTGGAGTAAGGAAGTCCTGAGTTTAAATTCTGAATCCATCCATTTCATAGATCTATGACCCTTGACCAATCACTTAGCCACACTGTGTCTGTTTCCTCTCTGTAAAATGAATGTAATAATGGCATCATTCTCAGAGTTGTTGTGAGGATCAAAGAACAGGTGTGTGTATGTGTGTATGCACACACACACACACACATATATATATATATATTTTTCTTTACAAACATTAAAGGATATGTAAACAAATATTATTATCATCATCATTATAATTCAAAGTAAAAAACAAATTGGAAAAAAGGATTAAAAATGAAAAGGAGACACTGCATGCATAACAGCGATGCCACAAACTTTTTAAGCTACCTATCATCTCCCCCTAAAAGGAATGAATTTAACTGATGGAGAACAAGGAGTATGAGAGCGCAAAGCAACTTCCCACCCAAAAAATACTAAAGAAAGAGAGGTGTGGTAGCCAAGTAAAACACAAACAGAGTAAAAGACTGAAATATAACCACTTCACCCCTGCCGGGGGTAGACGAGGTAAAGAAGAGATGAAAGTCAAGGGCTATTAAGTAAGTGTCGGAGGTTGGATTTGAAGTCAGGAAGAAGAGTCTTCCCACCTCCAGGCCAGGTGCTCCATGCATTGCACTGCCTAGCTGCCCTAAGTGAGGGTACTCACTCAAATGGGACAATAGATGCCTAGAAATATGAGAACTAACACATTGGCAATATTTTCAAATTTGTGCTTCAATTCAGAATCTATATCTTATGACCTCTTTGCTAAGAGGTGAGAGGCATGCTTCACCATTAGTCCTCTGAATCAGTTGATACAATTGGGTATTGTATTTATTAGAATTCTGAAAGTGTTTCAATGCTTTTTGTCATGTACATTATTGTGGTAATTTTGATAATTATTCTTCTGATTCACCTTCATTCTCTAACAATTCATCTAAGTCTTCTCAAGTTTCTTTGAATTCTTCACATTCATCATTTCTTAAGGTACAATAATATTTCATTGTAGTTTTTATATAAGAATTTGTTCTCTGATTTCCCAATCAATTGGGCAGCAAGTTTATTTCCAGTTCTTTGCTATTATAAAAATTGCTATTTTAAATATATCTATATCTATATTCATAAATTCATATATGCACATGTATGTATGTATATATAGGATATTTCCATCTGCATTTGACTTGCTTGGATAGCTGTGATATCAAAGGGTCAAAAGATATGTATCGTATAGTCAATAACCAATTTCCATATACCTGGGAAATTATTTTATTCATCTATTTTTGTGAACAAATTTTATAGTATTTGGCCATGTATTCAGACTTACTTAGCCAAATCCCTCCTTTTCTATCAAGCCTAAACATGAAAATGGTTATGAGGAATGTATAAAATATAGGCAATAAAAAGTGAAATTTAAATTTTAACATAAACTAAATGCAATGCATCAAGATTGATAGAATGAAATTCTGTCTTGAAGTACAACATTTGACAGAAATATACCTTATTCAAAAGAGATGGCCTTAAAAACATACACTACCTAAAAAGTTTGGAATGCTAGTATAAATAAGCAAGGACCAAACAGCCCTTCAACATGTTAGTGTTTTATTGCTGCAAAAAAACTAATCTGGGCAAATCCTAACTTAGAAATACTACATACATACATTCATAGACACTTAAGTGATAAAACCAAAAAAAAGCATGGCAACACAGAGTTGTTTGTAAATGTACTCTGGCATATGTAATATAAATCTAATATGCAAAAACATAACATCATATGTAAGGAAGACAATTATCTGTATGAAAACTCATGTTCCCGAAAGTAGATATATAATGAAGAACATTTTGTCAAGAAAAAAAAAAGCTATGGGTATTTTTTATGGGAATGTTGGACAGTTTGCCTACACTGAGGATTTAGATGATGCCTTTTTTAAAAAAGGAAAATAACATACACATGTACATGCATACATACATAGGGACTAGACCTAACATTTCATTGATATAGGGAAATCTCAGATGAAGAAACTTCTTAGATAATTCAGACTGGCACCAGTGCTATAACTTTTAAGTTTTATAGAGTTATATACCACCGTGAGAGGTTCAGTAACTTGCCTAAGGTCACACAGCCAGGACTTGCAGGAGAAAAGAATTGAACACAGGTCTTTTGGGCTCAAAGGTGTTTACTTCAGCTATAGTACTATACAGTCAGATGACCCGGATTCAAATAGCCCTTCAGATAATACTACAAGTGTGACCTTGGGCAATTCATTCTATTTTCTTTATCTGTAAAATGAATGGGTTAGAATAGAGGACCTATAAGGTCTAGATCTGAGGTTAAACCTTGCTGAGGTTAAAACCAATTTACTCAGATATAACTCCTCACGTTTATTTATTTTTTTTTAAGCAATCGGGGTTAAGTAACTTTCTCAAGGTTACACGACGAGTTACTTCTGGGTGTGGTTCTGAGTGTCTAAGCCCGGGATTCGATCTCCAGGTCATCCCAACACTGGAGCCAGTGCTCTTACTCGCTGTGCTACCTGGCCTCCCCAATTCCTCACATTTTTAAACCTGTCTAGTTTAGCTGATCTCTTCCTCATACTTTTCTACTTTGCTATCTGGAAATCTCAATCAGTTGTTAGCAAATTTCTCTTTATCCTACATCTGTTCCTCTTATGTCCTTTCCATCCTCAGGCACTCCCAGAAAACTGATTTTCCCTTGAGTACTCTTCAACTTTTTTCCACCATTCCAGTTACTTCTCTTTTATGTCTCTTGACATACTGGACTAAAGAAAGAGTCCTATGGACATGCTCTTCATTGTCACTTCCAGAACTTCCATCTGCCAATAAACAAAATTTCCTTCTTTGTATAACATTACATGCATCTCTTTGGCCCATTAATATATTTGCTTCTGTCACTTACTGATGTGTAGATTTTCAATCGTTTTCTCAATGAGTTGGTATCATTATTCCTAGTTTTCTCCTTCATCTCATATCCTACTCCCTTTTTTTTTAAGATATTAGCATTCATTCTGATCTTTTTTCAGAAAAACCTTGGCATTTCAGTTCATTAACTTCCTTAACTCGATTGATTTCCATCTCCACTTCACCTCAGCCTTTCCTGGGAAGGTATGGGCTGGTTATACTTTAGTCTCTAACATCACCCATGATATTGATTTCTGGCTTCCTCTCTTCTTTGTCTTTCCTGCTATTTCACTAATCCTAAACTAGTTCTTTGTCCTCACAGTGACCTTCAATGCTCTAAGCAGTAGACAACACTGCCTCTTAAAAACATTGAGTCCCTATGGGAGGTGGAATCAAAAGAGCGAAACTCTCTATTCTCAGGTGTTACAGCTTGAGGTGATCATCTATTTTCTGATAACTTGGAAACTTAGTTTGGAGACTTAGTTGTAGAATCACAGAATCTCACAGCTGAAAAGTTTAACTAATTTCCTCTAGTCCAATTTGAATAAGAACAAGAAACCTCTCTGCAATATTCCTGGTATGTAGTTAACCACTCTCTACTTGAAGAAATCCAGAGAAAGTGAATTCATTACATCCTGAAGGAACCCATTCTACTTTTTGACAGCTTTGGTTGTTAGCAAGTCTTTTTTCCCCTTACTGCAAGCTGAAATCTATGCTTATGCAACTTCTGTACATTATTTCAAGTTTTGCAATCTCAAGTCAAGCAAAATAAGTTCAATCCATCTTCCAAATCAAAGCCCTGCAGATACATAAATATTGCTATCATGGCCCCAACAAATTTTCTTTTTTCTATTCCTTCAATTAATCTACATGTTGCCTTTTGTTTTTTGAGGCAATTGGATTTGGTTAGAGTCACACAGCTGGTAAATGTCTGTGACTGGATTTGAACTTAGATAGATACTCCTCATTCCAGTGCTGGTTCTATATCCACTGTGCCCCCAATTGCTATATTATTGATTTTCAGTCAATACCATCTTTCTTGCCCTTCTTTTTACAAACTTGTTTGAGAATATCTTTCCAAAAAGTGGTACAGCATATGTATTCTAACTAAGCAATAGGAAGATGGAACTATATCAGAAGATGGAACTAAATCATAGTCCATGTTCTAGATATGCTTCTATTGATGTACCTTAAGATTGTGTCAGCTCTTCTGGATGCCATTTGGTACACTTGTGATTTACATTTAGTCCCTAAGAATCACCAGCTCTTTAAAAAAATGCTATTGTTATTCATTACCATCTGTTTTTTTGCAGTTGATTTTTAAAATATGTGTAGGGCTTGATAAATATATTTGTTAAACCTAATCTTATTAGATTCATAACATCACACTAGCATATTGATTTTTAATCTTAATTTTGTCATCTAAAATGTTAATTAACCTTTGTCCATGTTTGTGTCACTTGAAAACATGAGGATACCACTTATGCCTCCATCTAGTTAATTTAGAAAAAAACACAAAGAGACAAGCATGCATCTCTGAAGCCTTCCACATCATCTGACGCTTCAGCTTTACCTCAATCCTGAGTATTCCATATTCTTTCCAACTCTCTAAAAGGTGAGAAAGACAAAGGGAAAACTGATTTGTGTTTCTTCTTCAAGCTAGAAGTCAGAAGGCCAGGATCTCTCTTTTTCCAAGCTCTCATCAATTCTACCCCTCAGACACACATGAAATATGGACTAATCAGTTTCCATCAATGAGCAAAGTCTTATACACATGGCCTTAGTACCATCGGCTACACATTAGTGATTATTCTTAAGTTAAAGTCCTGTGCGCAGGTCCAAATCCATCTACCTCCCCTACCTATCACTTTCTGCAAAGCTTTTGTGAGCTATGCGTCTAAAATCCAGGTAAAGTATATCTATGGCATTTCCCTTAGAGGTGTAAAAGATTTTTACAGGTATAATTCATACAAACTAATATTAAAAACACAAAGTTCTAACATCAAAAGGTTTAAATGAAATTGAATCTACAGTTTCCAGCTGCTTTTTCCCATGAATATCACAAGCCATCATAGTTATAAAATCTAAAGCAATTCATTAATTTTCATTAATTCATATTTAATTTTTCCAATTGTATGCACATAAATTTGACAACCTTAGGGAAATGGATGAATATTTAGAAACATACAAATTGCTGAGATTAACTGAAGAGGCAGTAAATTACTTAAATAATCCCATCTCAGAAAAAGAAATTGAACAAGCCATCAGTCACCTCCCTAGGGAAAAATCTCCAGGGCCAGATGGATTCACTAGTGAATTCTATCAAACATTTAAAGAACAATTGATTCCAATACTCTACAAATTATTTGGGAAAATTAGTGAAGAAGGACTCCTACCAAATTCTTTTTATGACACAAATATGGTACTGATACCTAAATCAGGAAGAGATAAAACAGAGGAAGAAAATTATAGACCAATCTCCCTCATGAATATAGATGCAAAAATTCTAAATAAAATACTAGCCAAAAGACTACAGCAACTTATCTCAAGAATAATACAATTTGATAAGGTAGGATTTATTCCAGGAATGCAAGGATGGTTTAATATTAGGAAAACTATCAGTATAATTGAGCATATCAACAATAAAACTAACAGAAACCACATGGTCATCTCAATAGATGCAGAAAAGGCCTTTGACAAAATACAACATCCATTCCTATTAAAAACATTAGAAAGTATAGGAATAAATGGAGCCTTCCTTAAAATAATAGGTAGCATCTATTTAAAGCCATTAGCAAGTATTATATGCAATGGGGAGAAGCTGGAAGCATTTCCCATAAGATCAGGGGTGAAACAAGGGTGTCCACTATCACCCCTCTTATTCAATCTGGTACTAGCAATGTTAGCAGTAGCAATTAGAGAAGAAAAAGAAATCAAAGGAATCAAGTTAAGCAAAGAAGAGACCAAGCTATCACTCTTCGCAGATGATACGATGATATACTTAGAGAATCCTAGAGAATCAAGTAAAAAACTGCTTGAGACAATAAATAAATTTGGCAAAGTTGCAGGATATAAAATAAACCCACATAAATCCTCGGTATTCCTATATATTTCCAATGAAACTCAACAGCAAGAAGTAGAAAGAGAAATCCCATTTAAAGTTACTGTAGACATTATAAAATATTGGGGAATCTACTTGCCAAAACAAACCCAGGACCTGTATGATCATAACAACAAAACACTTTTCACACAAATAAAGTCAGATCTAACTAATTGGAAAAATATCAATTGCTCATGGCTGGGTCGAGCTAATATAATAAAAATGACAATTTTACCTAAATTAAATTATATATTTAGTGCCATACCAATTAATTTACCAAAAAACTACTTTATAGAGTTAGAAAAAATAGTAACAAAATTCATCTGGAAGAATAAACGGTCCAGAATATCAAGGGAATTAATGAAAAAAAAAATGCTAGGGAAGGTGGACTAGCTTTACCAGATTTCAATCTGCACTATAAAGCAGCAGTCATCAAAACTACTTGGTACTGGCTTAGGAATAGAGGAGTGGATCAATGGAATAGATTAGGCACACGAGATTCAGAAGTCAATGACTACAGTAATGTATTGTTTGATAAACCCCCAGACCCTGGTTTTTGGGATAAGAACTCAGTATTTGACAAAAACTGCTGGGAAAACTGGAATATAGTATGGCAGAAACTGGACATAGACCATTATCTAACACCATATACCAAAATCAAGGCTAAATGGGTTCATGATCTAGGTATAAAGGTTGACACTGTAAGCAGTCTGCTAAAACAAGGAATAGTTTACCTATCAGACTTGTGGAGAGGGAATGACTTTATGATGAAACAGGAATTAGAGAACATTATAAAATGTAAAATGGATAATTTTGACTACATGAAATTGAAAAGTTTCTGTACAAATAAAGCCAATGTAACCAAGATTAAGAGGGAGGTGGGAAATTGGGAAAGAATCTTTACAACCTATGTCTCTGACAAAGGACTCATCTCTAAAATATACAGAGAACTGAGTCAAATTTATAAGAATACAAGTCATTCCCCAATTGATAAATGGTCAAAGGATATGAACAGGCAGTTTTCAGAGAAAGAAATTAAAGCTATCTATAAGCACATGAAGAAATGCTCTAATTCACTATTGATTAGAGAAATGCAAATCAAAATAACTCTGAGGTACCACATCTCACCAGTTAGATTGGCTAAGATGACAAAACAGGAAAATGACAAATGCCGGAGAGGATGTGGGCAAACTGGAACACTAATGCATTGTTGGTGAAGTTGTGAACTGATCCAGCCTTTCTGGAAAGCAATCTGGAACTATGCCCAAAGGGCTATAAATACTTTCATACCCTTTGATCCAGCAATACCACTCCTAGGGTTATATCCCAAAGAGATCATAGAAATGGGAGAAAGACCCATATGTACAAAAATGTTTATAGCAGCTCTTTTTGTTGTGGCAAAGAATTGGAAATTAAGGGGGTGTCCATCAATTGGGGAATGGCTGAACAAGTTGTGGTATATGCATGTTATGGAATATTATTGCTCTATAAGAAACGGGGAGCAGGCAGTCTTCATATTTACCTGGAGAGGCTTAAAAGAACTGATGCTGAGTGAGAAGAGTAGAACCAGGAGGAATTTGTACGCAATTACAGACACAACGTATGTGTGATGACCAACTTTGATAGACTGGACTCTTCTCAACAATGCAGGGATATAAGTCAATCCCAAAAGACGCATGATGGAGAGAAAAATGTGCATCCAGAGAAAGAACTAGAAAGAACTAAATCTGTATCCAGGTGGAAGCAAAATATCTGATCTTTTTCGTTCTCTTATTTGATTTTATGTCCTCTTTACCATTTTTCGTTCCAGGTGGTACAATCCATCCTTATAACCTGACCATTGTATAATGTGAAAGTATTTACAGATCCTATACTTGATTATAAGACGCCAGGGTGGGGAGGGGAAGTAGGGGGACAAAATGTGACATTCAAGGAATTGTGGAATTGAATCCTGTAAACTAAAAGGAAACAAACAAGTTAATAAATTAAAGTAAAAAAATTTAAAAAAAATTTTTCATTAATTCAGCATTGATTTTAATGTACTATAATTACTAATTCACCTATTATTTAGATCTTGTCCAATATATGCTCTTCATCCCTGAGACACTTATTTGCTGTGTAATCTGGGCAATTCTCAACTTCTGTTTTCCTTACTTTCTGCATCTGTAAAATAGGAATAATAATAGCATCTACTTTCCTGGCTTATTATGAGGATAAAGTGAGATAATATCTGTAAGGCCATTTGCAAATATCAAGGCAAATATAAATGGTAGTTACTATTATTGTTATTATTTTCTCAGAGGTAGTGAACTTAGAAATCCTCCTACTATACTATTGCATTATAGTCAAGAAATATACAGAAATGAACTTAAGCAATTTTATAAAGTTTTTCTTTAAAACAGACTGAGTGTAAAATATTTTCGTGGTCTTGGTGTATGTATGTTGTGTTTGTGTGTGTGTGTGTGTTTGTGTAGGTGGGTGGGTGTGGGTGTATGTTTTAAAACAAGATAAGATCTCACTGGAAAAGTGAAGAGGGAGTATTGAGGCAATTTTCTGGGTAAAGTAGAAAATGTTTCTTCTTTGCAAAGTTGTACATTTGGCCATTTGTGGTTGGAGAATATAAAAGAAAGATGAAACCTCCATTACACTTGATTGTAGAGGGTCCTAGTGATCCTTACTCTCTCTCTCTCTCTCTCTCTCTCTCTCTCTCTTCCAGGTGGAAGCAAAATACCTGATCTTTTTCGTTCTCTTATTTGATTTTATGTCCTCTTTACCATTTTTCATTCCAGCTAGTACAATCCATCCTTATAACCTGACCATTGTATAATGTTAAAGTATTTACAGATCCTATACTTGATTGTAAGACGCCAGGGGGAGGAGGGGATATCTGTATGGAGATAGATACATACATACATACATAGATATATATCTTTTGAAGCTTAAATTAAATAATGTAGATAAAACATTTTAAAACTTTGAAATGCTCTATTTTTTGTCAGTTACTATAATAATATAAATCATGTTTGTCAATATTTTAAATACAGGATACAGAAATACTACAGAAATATAATATAAAAACCATCAACAAAATGTCAGGCTACAAAGATAAGCTACTTTTTAATTGAATGTTTTGAAATGACTCACAATGACATAGCACAAGGTTTGTGTCACTTTACTAAAACAGCCCTTTGAAACACATATTGGGTATATTATTATTCATATTCTACAGATGATGAATCTAAAGTAGTCTGTTATTCAATAAACATTTATAAAGCACCTCCTATATGCCAGAAACTATACTAAGCACTGGGGATACAAAGAAAGGAAAAAGAGCATCTATATAAACAATTATGTATAAATGGGCTATATGAACAACATAAATAGGAAATAATAGAAAAAGGGAAATTACAAGAATTAAGAGGGGTTGGGAATGACTTCTCATAAATGTGAGGTACTATTTGGGACTAAAGGGAAGCTAGGGAAGCCAGGAGGTATAGATGAACAGGGGAAGTATTCCAGGGAAGAGGGAGTGGGAAACCAGTAAAAATGCCCAGAGTTTGGAGGTAAAACATTCTGGAGACCAGTATATGGCCGAGGAGGGTGTACAGTAGAAGGGAAGTAGGGCAGGTGGTAGTAGTAAAAGTTATAAGAAGACTGGAAAAATTGTAAGCTATTTGCAAATAATTACATAGCTAGTAAATGCCTGAATTGGAATTGGAATCCAAATCTTCTGACTTCAAGTTATCCATTGTGTCCACTATATCACACTTCATCTCAATAATATTTTTGAGCCAATTTTTTTTTAATTTTGGTGAATTTGATCATAGTATAAGATCTCTTCCCAACAAAAACAATCAAAACTGAATATAATTTTTGAAAACTATTGGACCAACATTCTAGCTTTGGGTTCTAATTCCAGTTCTTCCACAACTGTATGGCCCTGGACATACAACTTTATCTCTCTAGTTCTGAACTGTTTGGTCCATCAAAAAAAGATTTGGGACTAACTCTTCTCTAAGGTCCCATAGAGCTCTGGGGAATCCTGGACATCTAAAATTCCATAGTTCTCTTTCTCTAATGACTCTGATGCTGTCTACTTCTTAATTTTAATTACTATACTTACTAGACCTTAAAAAAGTATTCTTCAGGAGAAAGTGGGGAAGCCTAAGTGATTATCATCCCTGCCACAATGTGTCCTAAAATAATAAAATAGCATTCAACAAGTGCTAACTCTGGTTTTGGTCTCCTACCTCATGTTTATGAGATTATATTCTAATATTTGTGCAATGAGGACAAATTTTCCTTCACTAAACATCTTTTACCTTTCTCATTATAAACTATTCCCCATTTCTTATACAGTTGCATTGATTTACATGTTCAAAGATAAACAGAAATTTGTTATTCATATATCAATATAGGTAGCATCACACTGTAAGGAACGTAATATTAAATTATAATTTTAAAAGATTTCATTTCTGCCACGATTATATCCATTCCTTTATTGGCGTCTTTATTCCTTTACGAAGTTTCAGAAATAAGTAGGAGTTTAAATGATTAAAAATAGAGCCTTCATCAGTTTACAGATTTTCTCATCTTTTTTTTTTTAACTGTGATAGTGGAATTCCAGCAGAGAGAAATGGTTGAGTAAAACATTTTGCTACAGTTAGTTAATTCTTCCCTACATGTGCTATATTCATTGTATCCATTTTAAAAGCAAATGAGGCATCTCTATCTCTGCTAGCATTCATGGCAAACTCTTGCTGTGCCATTTTTAAATTACATGTATCTTGGTAGGGAAAAGATTTTCTAATCTTGATTATATTTTAAAATTAAAAGAATAAAAAGGTTGGAAAATAGGTCAATATGAGAACACTAATTTAAGAATAGACTCTTTGTCTTTGTCTTCATTAGAAAATAAAGTATATCCATTAGGAACAATAAGTTCATATTTTGGAATTTAGCATAATATGAAAAATCCTAGATTATAAATCAATCAAACATTTAATTACTTTGAGATATTGTTACTTGAAATTTATTGATGTACATGTTTTACCTTTGTGACTTCATAAAGAGCATGTACTATTATTATGGAATAGAAAGTAATACAATTATGTAAATATAGATATTTGTACACATGCACATGTATGTATATAAACTGAGATTCACATAAATACACACATGCACACATTTATCTGCATACCCTATAATTATTCCAGAAAAATAGGACATGTCATGCATAGTTACAAAGGTAAAAATTTGCATCAGTAAGTTTTAAGTCATACATGTGTAGGCTAGAGCACAAGGACTGGAGTGAGGACTGGACCTCTGATTTCACTAATATAGGGAACTCCTAAATGGGGATACACCCTATACCAGTACAGGTTACCATTTTTCTTGCAATTTCTAGTCTTTAGAATTTCCTGAGGTTGTTACTTTCCAGGGGCTACACTACCAGTATGGGAGGAACAGAGACCTTTTGTGTAGGAAAAAGGTCATTAGATTTGAATTTAGATGACCTGCATTCAAATTTTGTTATATTAGAATTCCTATGTAGTCGTTTTCCATCTCTGACCTCAGTTATTCATTAGAAGAAGTAGAAAACGGAAGAGAAGAAGCAGAAGTAGCAGCAGCAGAAGGAGGAGGAGGAAAAGGAGGTATTAGGAACAGATGCTCTAGTAATGCCTAAAAATGCTCGATCCTATAATCTAAAATCATCATGTTCACAAATGACTTACTAATCATGCACAAAATATGTGAGAATTAGACTCCAGGAAGGAATTTTGGAGTTCAGTTGATGCACCTTCCCAACTAGTAGAAACATTTATTCAAGTTATCTCTTTGGCCACGTTGACCTTTTGGGGGATAGTTATATTCCACGTGGAAAGGTTTTGTATGATGTTGCTAAATATAATCAAGAAAAAGAGAGGCAGTGTGCATAAGGTATCCCAGACCTAGAGTCACAAGAAAACTTGGAGTCCTGACCATAGCGGTGTAGAATTTAGGAGTTACTGATCTCCACTGTTTCTATTATTCTACATAATCTACATTGTTTCTACATAAAGAGTTTTCTACTTGTATGAAATAATACAAAAATAAGTAGGCAGGCACTTTAAAAAAACAACAACATTCCCACTCCCCTTTTCCAAAAATGTCAGTAGTTATCTGTGTTGTCAATTAGCTATGCTAATTAATTATTCTAATGTTTTTGTCTGGATTAACTTCAAGTTTTCTACCTGCTACTAAGAAGAGGTGCAGATCACTTGGGCAGCTCTCCACCACTATTTATTAATTTGCATAATAATTATATACATAAACAAAGGTCATAAATAGAAATCAAATAAAGAACAGTATTGACATTCCCCTGGAAAAGCTTCACCAGAATGTATCTATGGGGATCTGTTAATGGAGATTTCCATGCCCAAAAGAACAATTCCTCTAAATTCCTGAGGATTTATAACCCTGGTATAAACCAACATTTATCAACTCTTCATCTCTCTGGGGCCTAAACAACATTTACAGAATGTACATTCTAGTAGAAAAAGGAAGGGAGCCACAACAAGAGACAAGTAAGAATGTGTATTTCCCTTCTATAAGAGAAGAATTTATATTTCTATTAAAAAAAAAGTATAAAGTCCATTAACATTCTGAATGAATGCAGAGAAATGAGAAAAGCTCTAGAGTATTGAGCAAAATTTTAATTGCTTAAATGCAATCTCAGGTTTTAAGTAAAGGAGATAGGAAATAATGGCTACAGTTTTGAGACATTATGCAGTTAGGTCTAGAAGTTGCCTCTTCCAAGAAAGGATACCAGGACTGCACATTTGTGAGATAGGGAGAAAATGAATTTCTTATAAAGATGGTAGTAAAAAAGAAAGTGAGGTGGGAAAAATCCATTTTCCCTGTGCATCATTAAGGTTAAAGTGATAGAGGAAGCTAGGAGATGAGGTCCAAAGGAAAATCAGAATTATCAGAAAGGAAATGTGGTAAATGAATGAATTTCTTAAGTGCTTAGTGTGCAAGCACCGTCCTATCATGTGGGTATAGCAAAGAGAAGAGATGCTTCATGTCCTCAAGCGCCTCATATTTGGCCTCCTGCCAAATGAGTTTAATTGGCTGTCACATGACCCACAGCAACTGACCATGTCAGTCATGTATAACTTATCTTCAGCCAGAAGTTTAAAAGTTGGGCAGGTCTGTGATAGAGAAAACATCGGAGAAAGGAGTTTTCAGCATCAAGTTATGTTAAAAAGACCCCAGGGTCCCTAGGGTTCATTGGCAAAACATTTAATGATTGCATCTTCTTTAATGACATTTCCACCTGTGAAGCCATATTTATTTAGGATGTTGTACCAATTGATAAGTAAGGTTTTGGTGGCCACAACTTTCTTTTATAACCTAGTTGTGACTGCTGAATAGGTGGGCACTGTGGCAATGCAGAAATTGCCAGGTCACATGACTCACATAGGGGTTACCTTCCTGGATGATGACTGTGAAGAATGGGCTGGTGGTTTGTGGGGCACTGCTATTTCCTGGGGTGCTTGGGCTCCAGGATGTGGGACAAGTTCCATTGAAATCTGAATGGAGGTGCCTGATGGTTTCACTTGTCTCTCCCTCAGGGCACCTTCCTCCTTCAGCAGTCATCTGACTACAGATAGAAGGAATTTCAAATGCTAAAATCAATTAATTTAGAATATTTATTACAGTCAACAGTATCTGAATAATGAGTAATGCAGCTTTTGGCATATGAATAGAAATAGAAAAATATCAGAACAGAGAATACAAAACAATTTTCCAAAAAAGGGAGGGAATAAGCATTCATATAGTGCCTGATATTTGTCACATAGTGTGCTGAGCACTTTTACAAATGTTATCTCCTTGATTCTCACAACAATCCACATTTTACACTTAAGGAAACTGAGGCAACCAGTTAAATTACTTTCCTAGGGTCACAGAGATGTTATCTATATGAAGGTGAGTTTGAACTCAGGTTTTCCAGACTTAAGACCCAGTGCACTTTCCACTGTGCCACCTACCTATCTCTTATCTAAAGCTAGGGTCTTATTATTTTTTCTTTTTTAAAGGGGGGAAGGCAGGGCAATTGGGGTTAAGTGACTTGCCTAAGGTCACACAGCTAGTTAAGTGTCAAGTATCTGAATCCAGATTTGAACTCAGGTTCTCCTGACTCCAGGGCTGGTGCTCTATTCACTGTGCTACCTAGCTGCCCCTGGGTCTTATTTTTATAAAGATACTAGATTTAATTCGAGGCACAAGTTTTTCCTACAGTTCAGAGACTATTATAAGAAAATCACTTAACCTCTTTGATCTGTTTTCTCATCCATAAAATCAGGGGGGAAGAGGAGGGTTTTAGACTAAATGATCTCTAAGATTCTTTTCCTCTAGCTTAATGTTACTTATATCCTAATAATATTGTGATAATAACAATTAGATGAAACCATTAATTCCTTGTACCTCCTTCCATGAGGCATCTACTTGGGCAAGCAGGTGAATTAAAAAAAAACAAGCATGTGAAAGCAGTAATTGTGAAGAGTAAGAGAAAGAAACAAGGTAAAAATTATCTTGGAAAAATCCTTATCATTTATAGAAGGTCTTAGGACAGATGGAGAAAGAAATATATCTATTTCATTATCATTAACATCTTTAAGCAGTTGTAAGAGGTAGATGTATTTCTGACAGTTGAAAATAGGAGAACTTCAACTTTTTTCTCACAATTAATTTAATTGATCCTTTTAAAATGTGTATTAATTAAAAAGTCAGTTTTTAAAGTGTACATTTATAATATCTGGGGAGAAAGGGGGTAAAAGAGACACACACAAAGAGAGAAAGGGAGAGAGAGAGAGAGAGAGAGAGAGAGAGAGAGAGAGAGAGAGAGAAACACCAACCAATAAATGACAAGATATAAAGAAAGAAAAGCATTCCCTGTCCTTAAGGAGTGGGAGAACAGAGGAGAGGATTGGAAAGGTGCGAGAGGAGAAGATTGGAGAGAAGGGTAGAGAAGAAAGAAGATTGGAGCTGAGAACAAGGAATTAGAGAGAAAAGAGAAGAGGAGAGGATTCAAAAAATTTGAAAGTTATATTTAGCTAGACTGAATTTTAGTTCCATGGAATTTGTTTAGTTAAAAGACATTTGGGTCAAGGTACTTATTATTTCTTTTTTTGATGACATGCTCAATTAAAACAGATACTTAATATTTGCTTAATGTTTGCCCCACTGTGACATTTCATTAAGTTTGTTGTAATAGGTTGATATAGGTGAAATTGCAGGTTTTCCTAATATGACCTAGGCAATCACGGAAATGGAAGGTATAAGAATTTAACAGTGTGTTTATGAACAAATAACTTGATGAGGCATTAAAAATTGGTTTAAAATTGCCTGTAGATTAAAAATGACTATTTATATTCAATTCCTTTGGAAAAACAAATCCATGTTTAATATTTTTTAAAATGTGTATGTAGTACCTAAAATGAGAATAGTTCACAGGAACATGAGATCATAGCTTTAAAGCCTTAAGGGACCTTTTTTTAGGTCATTGAGGTGAACACCATTTTACAGATAAAGAAACCAAAGTCCACATAGTTTAAATAACTTGCCTGGTCACACAGTAAGTATAATTTGTCATTTAAAAGTACATTCCAAAATAAAGGGAATGTGGGGCTTAGCTTTTTGGGTAGGCATGGGGTACAGTGTGAGTTTATCTCTGCAGTCAGAAGAAAATTTGCATCTGAAGAATTCTCAAGTTCTTAATAGAAAAAGAGCTTTGTAAGTCTTCAAATTCCTTTAAAAGATTTGAGTTACTTTTCACTTGTGAGCACTATAGAATATGATCTCTAGAACTGAATATGACATTCAAAACAAATCTAAAAGATATTCCTTTTTAGTATCTCTCTGAAGATAAAATCTCAGGTTTAGAGATTTAGACAGGTTTATTCTCTATCCTTATAAACTTTCTTCTTATCTCATCTGACAAAATATAATCCACATATTGACCAAAGGCTCATTTTAGGGCAAGCCATATTATTATTATTGCAGCTAGGTGATGGTGAATAGAGTTCTGGACCTCACATTAGGAAGACGATTCAAATCCAACCTTAGACACTAGTTGTGTGACCCTGAGCAAGTCAATTAACCTCTCTCAGTTTTCTTATTTGTAAAATGAGGATAATAATACCAACTATTTCACAGGGTCATCGTGAGGATAATCTAAGATGATATTTGTAAATCACTGTAAAACTTGTTGTATGTTGTAGCCAACAGGTACAGTCATTTGTTATATTTTCTGTGTGAGCATATATACTTTAAAAATTCTCTTAATATGCTTAAGAAAGAATTGGCAGAAAATGACAATAATGCAGATTAAACTTAAAGGTATGTCATGTGTACATTTTTTTGCAGTTTGTTGTTAAACATTTACCAGCATTCCCCTGATTCACCTCTATATCAATTCTAGTATGTTGTTGTTGTTAATAATATTGTTTTATAGGCAAAAAAATTAAGACCTATTGCAGTCGAGTGAGTATAAAGTAAAGGTGTTTGGTCTAATTTCACAAGTAATTATATCTTTACCAAAAATTTGTTAATATAATGCCAATGCAGTCTTTTGAAGTGACAAATTCAGTTGGATAGGGTGATTATTGTTTCAAACTACCTAAGGTCAGAAGGATCAAATATTTAGGCCATGTATAATGTGAGTGTTCACTGTAATGTCTATACTCACATCAGTTTCATAAGTCTAAAGCTTCCATTGTCAAATATTCATTGAGAGCTGTTTTTATGGCATTTTGCCAGACACTTAGACACAGACACTAATCAAGAAAGACATATTCCCCATGCTTGTGGAGCTTCTTTTATCCTGTGATTTTTGCTGTCATTTTATGCTTTTAGGTTGCTAGATCCAAATTGTAAGAGATTTATTCACTCCTTGAAAGGTGATCCTGCAGTTTCTCTGTGTTCTAACAAAATAATAATGTCACAGTCCTGCCCTCTGAAATCACAGGGGGTTGAAGCCACCTGGAAGAGATTTCTTTCCATCCTGCAGGCCTGAACCATCAAGATGCATATTGCAATTTGATTGAGTCTATACTTTGCTGTATCAACCTTAAGTCTCACTGACACTTTAAATGTAACTATGAGGCTTTTGAAATTTCTGGCTTCTCTTCTGTCTCCCTCCTCTACTCATAATATGCTACCTCTTCTTGTACCTTCAAATCCATTGATCATCCACTTATACTGGCCTAAATATTAACTATATAACCCAGCTACTTCTAACTACGGCTATTCATATTTTCCCTATTGGAACTCCAGGTGGTTTCAGTCTTAATCGCATTTCTTTCCCTTCCCACCCTTGTTCTATTCTAAACAAATTATTTTTGAATCCTCAAACTTGTTTAGGAAATTCCATATTCCCCCTCCCATCTTTACAATGTGCCTTCTAGTCTTCTCCATAACTCTTCCAGACTCAGGGGCAGGAGGAGGGATCAGTAGATGCCTTGTTCTTTTCTGTTGCTTCCTATTTCTATGCAGCAATTCATGAACCTTCTTTCTTCTTTGAAAGTCAGTGAAATCAAAGTGTTTCTGTTCCCTACCTTGAGGCCTTGGTTAGTCCTACTCCTCATTTTTCTTTCCAGGTCACCCCTTTCCATAATCCCCCAGGATGACCCTTTTGATACCCTAATCTCACACTCGTTATGGCTACATCCTTTCATTTGGGGGGCCAGGAGTATGATTATATTCATGTGAGGAATATCCAATGAGGAAATTCTACCAATGCAGATAGATCGCTGTTCCACAATTTGTATCTTAGCTGACTGGAGCACTAAAAGGTTATATGATTTGTCTATGATAACACAGGTCTTTTTGACTCTGATGCCAGATTTCTATCCATTATACCTTTTCCCTCATGATTAACTGAAACAGTATTATTTTCAATATATTTGACTCAAAATAGCATTGTTTGCCTACAACCTCCAATATTTTGAAGACTGGCCCTAAATTTACTACTTTGTTCTCTGAACCCTTTATCCAGAATATCTGTTTCATTCTGGCTTTTCCTTTACAAAGTCTTGACTACCTGGTCTGCCAATCAATCAGCAAACATTTAAGTTCCTACTATGTGGAAGGTACTGTGCTAAACTTTATTGATTTATCTATCTAAGATTCCAGAATTTCTCAACACCAATCCTATCCCATTAATCCTCAGTACTAAGGAACCATCACCCTCTGATCACTTCCCGCTCCTGGGATGCCAGTTGTTGCTGGAGAAATTCAAATAGGTGTTAAATGAAAGAGCTAAATTCAAATCCAGTTTACCTGAATCCAGAACACTATAAACACATGATAGATATGGCTGCACAGATAGCACACAGGAGGCCTTGGAGTTTGGGGACTCCAACCTCTAACAGGTTCACTCTTGATCGGATCAGACAGGAAGGGCAGGAAGACAGCTTTGGAGGAGTTAATAATACTACTTTATTCTAGCCTAGTCTTCTCAAGAGGGAGTTGCTGATAATGGGAGCACCAATTCCTACAGCATTCCCATACTACCTCTGTGGCTCCATAGGATCCATCAAGACAGGCACAGTATTCCAGCATGTGCACTCCTCTATATCCCCTCAAGCCTCGATGGAGGCAGGCAGGTTGAGGTGGGAACATACATTGCCCAATGCATTACCCAAATCGCAAATGGGTTCCCCTACAGATTCCTCTGTGGATTCCCCTATGGATTCCCTACTCACTGACCAGTGCCTACTTGCTTTATAGGGCCAACAGAGAAAGAAGGCATCTTGCCAACATTAAGCTCACAGCTTAACTTTAGCAATACCATCATTCTGTTGCAAGTGTAGTAAATATTACATTATGTCACCCCTTATCTCATGGTGCAGCCTGAGTAGGAATATCTATCACTATGATTCTAGAAATTACTATATAGGATCCTTGAGGCTATTCTGGGAGTTATTATCTAACACCTGGAAACTAAACATTGCCAAGGCCTTGGATCCTGAGAAACTAAATTAAAAAGGATAACAAAATCCTCTTAACATACAAATATTTAATAAAGGATTAACAAATGAGTGATATTGTCAAATTGCATGTGTGTTGTTTAAAATAAAATCATGATGCACCCATGGATTTTTATTAAGCAGCACTAAAAAAAACCCCACTATATAAAGTATCCTATTTAGAGCAACTATAAAGAATATTCCATAATGCTAATGGTACAACTGTCACTAATCTTTAATGGCTCCGTTATCACTAGATCCTGAACCCTAACTGGTAGTAAGATGCGTAAAGTTCTTCCTCCTATTTCAAATTGCTTAGCAAAAAAGAACCCCTGCTATTGTTACACCTCAGATCTCAAACAAGAGTCCTGCAGCTTCTTCCAAGCTAAGCCAAGAAAAGGGTTTAAATTGCCCCCCTAGCATTCCAATCTCCTCAGGAAAACAAACACACAAATAAACATATAAACTTTCTCTAGCTTTTGTAACCTCTCCTGTTAATTCCTAAGTAACTAAACAATAAAGAAAATGGGGGAGGACGCGAAAGCATCTTTCTGCTAATTTTTTAGAAAGTGAATAAAGTTACATAGTTCTTTCCAATCTGAACATAATTTTTCCACTTTAATCTCAGAGTTAATTAGCTATTTTCAGGCAGTTTTCATCTATATATAATGTTAAATTTACATACAATTACAAACAGTATTTGAATTTACAAAGGGTTTTAGCAGAGTTTACTTAACAATTTACCTCAATCACAGGGAATATAAGGTAAAGAAATTTTAAAAGAGATCTTAGCACATATTTGGTGTTTTCATGACAGATTATTACTGATCCATTGAAAAGGAACCAACTGGGGCGGCCAGGTAGCACAGCGAGTGGGAGCACCGGCTCCAGTGTTGAGAAGACCTGGAGATCGAATCCTGGGCTCAGACACTTGGCACCCACCCAGAAACACCTGGCCGTGTAACCTTGAGCAAGTTACTTAACCCCGATTGCTTAAAAAAAAAAAAAGAAAAAAAAAAAAAGAAAAGGAACCAACTGCGATGGTCAGAATAAACAGTTGGCATAATTAAGCAAATCTTAATTATCAAAAGCCTAGCAATTGCTGTCTTCCATTCTTTAAAAATAATGATACTTATACTTTGATCATCATCTTCTTAAAGCAAATTATTAAAATTAAAACAGAAATCAATGACACATTCATTATTAGTATTCTGTGATTACTGATTTCATCTGGGTAGTGATCACTAAGCCATTCAAGCTGTGGTTGTTGCTGTTGTTTCATTTAATTCCAACTTATTTTATTTTTAGTTTAAATTTCTTTCTCTCCTACCCTCCTCATCTTCTACTATTGTAGTCAAGCAAAACAAACCCCTGTATTACCATCTCTAAAAATAAGATAATAGGGCGGCTAGGTGGAACAGTAAATAGTGCACTGGCCCTGGAGTCAGGAGGACCTGAGTTCAAATCCAGCCTCAGACACTTAACACAAAAACTAGTGACCTTGGGCAAGTCACTTAACCCCAATTGCCCTCCAAAAAGCAAAAAATAAAAATAAATTTAAAAAATTAAAAAAAAGATAGTGCTTCAATTGCACTCTGAGTCCATCAGCCCTCTTTGAAGGTGAATAAGCATGCTTCATAACGGTTCTCTTCTATTGATCAGTATCTTAAGTCTTTCTAAATTGTTTGTCATTACAGCTGTCAATAACTATTGTCAACCATTACTAAGTTCCTCAGTAGAAAGACAAACAAAATTAGTCTGAATATGAGTGTTTTTTTTTCTCTCAAAGCTTGTAGGACATGCATATAAAGATACACATGGGAGCTCATTGTAAGACCATGAACTTAATGATGGACAAACAAAGCAGACCTTACAATTTCAGAGCAACTCCCTCTCACCCCTCCCTCCCTTCCTGGCTCAGGATGCCTATGTCAGTCAGAATTATAGTTTCTATATAGTTAACCATTATATGAGAAAGGAATTTCTCTACTGAATAGGTTGTAAATACAAAAAGACAATTGACAAAGTGTCAATTGAAATTACAATCCCAGGATATCTGTGTTTGCTTTACTATTAAGATGACATAACATAGTATATGTCCATAGAATACTTAACATAAGAAATGATAATTAACAGGAAGGGGCATTTTGAGTTCACTCAGAGAGCAAAGCATGTCTATTTTGGCAAAGCATGCAAAACATTGTGGTAGATTAAGTTCAGAGTGGGTCACAATATCTCTCCTGATTGGCCAATCCAGGTTTTAGTCCTTTCTCAGAAGGGTCTACACTATTAGGATTACTCTACACCTGATAAAACTACTACCGTGTTTCCCCGATAATAAGACACTGTCTTATTAATTTTTTTGGACAGAAAAACACCAGAGGGCTTATTTCAGGGGAGGGCTTGTTTTAATGAACATTGACAGCAATTTTAATAAACAGGTAAATGTGAACAAAAAAATGTACCTTTATTCAAAAATGAATTCAATAAAGAACAGGATGGTGCGCTCACTGCTGCAGCTCTGATTGGATGCAGCTCAGAGCGCGGCGTGCATTTCACGGGGGGGGGGGGAACGGTGCATACAGATGGTACCGTAATGTAGCGTGTAGCGCAGGGGATCACCTTCACTACAGTAGCAATCTCAATAGGGCTTATTTTTGGGGGAGGGCTTATTTTAGAGGAATCTTACACAGTAAGGGGAGGGCTTATTTTCGGGGTAGGTCTTATTATCGGGGAAACACGGTATTAAGTTAAAATGACTACACTAAAAATATAATTTTTCTTCATAATGATTTTATAGTAATATCTTGTTATTAGGCCATTTCCTCCTTTGTAATTAGAAACTTGGCATGTACATAAGAAAAATTAGAAAAAAAGATAAAAAGAAAACTTCGATTAGTTAAATTTATATTGCTATTAATCGGTATACATGCATTTTCACTGTTGTACAATTTTTGTGTATTTTATTATTTATGATTATAATCAATGAAGCATTGCATCTCAGATGTTTTTCTGAAAAATAAAGGACTTGGGGTAATTTTAGTTTTTTGGAACTCTAGATATACATGACAATCTCAAGATCATTCTTTCTACCTTATCTAATGGTACGGCTTCTAAAAAAATATACATTTGGTTTGACAAAATGATCTGATGCCAGACCATTTAGGGAAAGTTTTAAGAGAGAACCAGCTTTGGGAAACTATACAACATGTTGGCTTCCTCATAGGCCACTAGAAAAATATTCCCAATTAATAATGTCAAACTCATCCATCCATGACAACTTACATAACACTCATGTCTATTATACTTGACTTTTTTAAATTTAGATTTATTTTGTGTTGGTGACATCTGATAGTATTCTAAATGGTGACAACAAATGGAAGACAAAGGGAGATGTATCTGAAAATTTATACTTTTTTGGTGTCCTTTTGGAAAATAACCACAGATGTAGCAAATTTAAGTGATTTTTCTCTTCTGAGGTAATAAATTTAGTTCCAGCATTAGATAAGCTGTTCTTCTAATGTGTCTATGATGTCAGTATATACCACTGTTAAGAATACTTTCCCAGTTATTTTTCAGTTTCTTTTATGTAACTTTTATAATGCTCAAGGTGTTCCTGGAGATCAGGGATTTATTATCTAGCTCATAATATTAGGTTCTTGTAAGATCCTTATTCAGGATTAGAGTTCCTCAGATCAAAGGCAGCATTTAAGTAGAAAAGAGTATTATTCCAGGCTTTTTGGTCTTAGAAAAAGACTGATATTTTCAACAATTTTATGCAATCAAAATTCTTTCCATTATCTATCAATTTAATCATGTATAAAATTAATATCCCAGGTGGATCATGTCTTTCATTGTTTAGTATATTTGCACCAGGTATGAGTCATAAGGATATGATAGTATCAAATGAACATCAATATTTTTTGTTATTTCAACAAAATTCAAGCCTTAAAGGGAAAACATATTGCAGTATGAAATATTTTTTTAATTCTGATTATTGTCTTAAATTGCACTCTTTCCTTGAAATGTTATCACTGAATTCCTTAATTTGTTTCAGTCCAGTGTTAATTGCAATTGATAAAACATTTCAACTTGTATGGTGTCTTTGCATAGGTATACTTTTTGTTGGTGTTCTTTGTTACCCTTGTTTTAAAACAAACAAACATCTAAATCTCGCATTTTTCTGCCTCTAGTAATTTAAAATGTGTGACTAATATAATTCTCCTTTCAACCAAAGTTATTGAGTCCTTATAATTTAATCAACCATCTTGTCTCTAATTAAATAGAAAACCAGAGGTTCGGTGAAACTTACAAACTAATAAGACATTGTGGGGTAATTTTCTTCCATAGATAAATTAGCCTATTAAAATGACATTATTTTCTTTCAAGTTTTTAGACACATTTTGCACACACGGGAATATCTAATGAAACAATACTAGTAGTTTAGTTTTCAATATTGTCCCAAAGCTAATGATTTTGGCACTCACATTAACGTAGTAGAAAAGCCCTTGGACTCAACAAGACTAGATTTGACTTGTAATCTTAGTTGTATGAGCATTTACCACAATCATTATTTGTAGCATGTAAGACTGTTGAGAATAAGAATTATTATATCCCCAATGTCAAACAGGGTCTGGCACATAAGAGGTACTTCATAAATACATATTAATTGATTGATAGATTATTAATCTGCCTCAACCTCTCAGTTTCCTCATCTGTAAATTGGGGGTAAACTCTGTAACAGAGTTGTTACAAGAATCAAATGTGATAATGTATATAAATAAATGTTGTAAAGATTTTATAGTTACAAATATAAAATATCATTATTATTATTTCTCTACATTTATTTCTACTTCCTGATATGTAGAATGGAGATAGATGGTTTAGCAACATCTTATTTCTATGAAAGCAACACAAAACAAAAATGAAAGAAAAAAAGGCTTACTGGGATTTACTTAGAAGGAATAAGAAAGTTGAATATACCCTTCTTAAATTAAGTCAGCAGAGATTTAGTGAATAAAATTCCAGCCTGCAGTTCTGCTTGGCTAGCCCATTCTAATTTTGTCTTAAGGTAGCATATGAATATGTTAAAATTGGGGGCAGGTGATGGACACTATAACATTTGGCAGCATAAGTTCTTAAACACTTTCATATGGTGAACTTGCTAAGGTTCCTATGCACGTCATAGAGCCTCTGTCATTCTATACACAAACTATTCCAACTGGTTCTGATGAGTATAATTTAAATGTGATTAACTGTTGAGTTTTGCCTCAGGGAAAATGTAAAATATCTTCAATAGGGCATGAGATTTCCTAGGTAATGTCATTTCAGGTTTTCAGGAAGGCACCTTTCCCTCCCTCCTTCCCCATACCATATTGGTGGATGCCAGAAACTTCTTAAAATTTAAATATTGCTTCAGTGATTGATACCTTGAAGTTACCAATCATTTATGCCTTAGTAAAAGGGAAGTATCTGTGAGTAAGTTTCAGGGGTAATGGGGAAAAAAGAAAAGAAATATGAGAATGGGAGGTATCCAAGATTGAAGGGGGAAGAAAGGCTAAGGGATGAAAGGAGCATAGAATAAGGAAGTCTGGGATGTCCACATACAACCTCTCATTCTCCTTTCTGTATATCCTTTCCCTCTTTTTCTCAAATCTTGTTTCCCTCCTCATTTTGAATTGTCTGTCCTAACATATATATTGTTAACTTCACTAAAACACTATGCTAAGTAAACATTATTACAGGGGGCAATTAGTTTCATAGAAATGATTTTATAAATTTATATTAGTATGATACAGTTTTATAGAAGATGGGGCACTGAAATATTCTTGTAGATCTTTATCAAATAAACTCAGTCTTTTTGAAAAGTCTTATACCTAGTGGTCTCACATGCAGTTGTGGAATAACTTCATCACTGAATGCTATGAACATGCACATATGTAGACAATACTGGAATGAACTGTCATCTCATATTTTCATCAAAATCCTATATTTCAAATAAATTTGATGTTGTTCTTGACATTACATACTGATTAAATTCCATATTCATCCTATTACATGAGATTCTATGCTCATTTTTAAGGCTAATGATGCTGCAATGAAGAACCATTGTTTCAAGGGGACATGCTGTGTTCTGTTGAAACGATCTTCACCAAGGCAAGGATTATTTCACAGTGGGAGAAGTGGTAGTGTTTGACGTTTTAAAAAATGACTGCAGTAAAAGAAGTTATAAGGATTAACTTTTTGTTTTTATGGATGTAATTATAAGCTTAACAGAAGGGGCATTCTTGTTTTCATTATAGTATGTCTGTTCATTATTAATGATATTGTCAAATCATGCTTGTTTACACTCATCTCCAGTTGTGAGGAATTAAACCAAAGTTATCCAATTTATGAATGAAATTCAAAACTGCCCTTGAAAGTGAAATTACAGGAAATTATAAAGGCTGGATAAACATGAAAAAGTCATCAAGGTTTTTTGGAGTATAGGGGATGGACTGGAGTTGGAAGGATAGCCTTCAAGAAAACAAAGTAAAACTGGAATAAACAAAGTATACTTAGAGGACAGGTTCATGTTGGATGTATGTGAAAGGGCTGAAGGGTCATCCAAAGTATATGAAAAAGGAAGGATACCAAACCTCAGAGAAAAACATCTCTGTACTTATTTTGTAAAAAAAATTAATGCAAAGTAAGAGCACCGGCCCCAGTGTTGGGATGACCTGGGGGATCTAATCTGGGCTCAGATACTTAGCACCACACCCAGAAATAACTGGCCATGTAACCTTGAGCAAGTTACTTAACCCTAATTGCTTAAAAAAAATTAATGCGAGAATATAATTAACCGTGGATTCTAATGATAACTTTCCCATCATCACTTTTTTTTGAGAATAAGCTATACATGAATTTAGGGCATTAGAATAGAAGAGTTGGTTTCCAAAAATGATGTTCCACAGCAGACCATATCATTACAAGACTAAACAAATATAGAAAATATAAGATCATACCATGTTTATTGTTTGCTGATTATAAGAAATATTTCAATCAGTAAAGCAAAATATCACTTTAGACCCACAAGGTATGAAGATATAGGACAAAATTGTACAAGATTTCATTAAATATTCACACCAGAGATGAGTTTTATTATTATCATTTGCTCATTATTACTATTAAGGCATAAATCCAAGAGCTGTCTATTTGAGAAAAAAAAAACATTTGCCACTGTCATGTAGGATGTTTTAGTTCTAATCCAAATGGAACAAATATTCCCTAGAGATCATGAGATCCTTCAAATTCCCCTGGTTATGAATGAGAGCCTCCTAAATTATATTCATAATGTCTCCAAAGAGTAAATTCTAACATAGGAAAGTCACAGTGAGTGAAGAATGCATTTTGTCTAGATGAAGATATGCATTTGGATGGACCAATGAGAGAGTCTGGTCATCAGTACATATAGTTTAAAAAGAAATTGAGTGTGGATAATGAGCTAGGTTTATAATTAATTGGGAGAAGAAAGGCAAGTTGAAATGACTCTAGAAAATTATATGGTGATTTTTAATGATCCATAATTTTACCCTGAAAGGTCCACCTTTTTATTTTTAAATATTATTATGGGATATGGTAATGTTATATAGCTAGGAATAATGTAGCATCACAATCTCTGAAGAATTTAAGAATGAATCTTGTTATCAATAAAAACATGCAAAAGAAAGGAATAAAAGTATGTCAGAGATGTATGTGCAGCTTGAACATACATTTAAAGATGTTGAGAGCAAGAGATAATTCATAAACTCTGATGAGCTCCATTTGAGACCATATAATATCAAGATAACTTGGAGTGTGAAGGGTTTCCCGTGAGAGCTGGAAAAGAGTAATACACGGGATGATAGTAGTAGTGATCTGTACATTTAGAAGAGTAGCCAAATCTGTGGGATCTATTGAAATATAAAAGTAAAAGCATCATGGCCACCCTTTGAGTTATATTTGGACAGCTAGATGGCACAATGGATAGAGTGCCAAGACTAGAGTCAGGATGTCTCATCTTCCTGAGATCAAATCTGACCTCAGGCACTAGCTATGTGAGCCTAGACAAATCGTTTTACCCTATTTGCCCTACTTTCCTTATCTGTAAAATGAGCTGGAGAAGGAAATAGCAAAACCATTCCAGTATCTTTATCAAGAAAAGCCCAAATGGGGTCTCAAAGAGTCAGACACAATTGAAACAACTGAACAACAACTGTAGATATTATCATCCCTATCTTTCAGAGGAAGAAGCTGAGTATTTCTTTCTGTGATATTATGGCTCATAAGTATCAGAGATAGTATTTGAAACAAAATCTTCCCAGTACTAAGACCAGAACTCTACCCATTAAAATTGGATGCTTACTCCACCTTTCCTCCCTTTCTTTTAATCTTAATAGAACCATAGCTTGTTAATGTTGAAAGGAACCTAATACGTTGTTTTGTACAAACTCATTTTGTACAGAGAAGGAAACTGAGGGTCCCCAAAATGAAATGACTATCCCAAATCACACGACTAGTTGGGGAAGAGCAGGGTTTAGAGCACAAATCTTCTCACTAGCAATTCAACACTCATGTATAAATCATACAATATAAGATTTGGAATGTTCTTAAGAGGTTCAGAAGTCATCTATTCCAACTTTTTCAAAGTTAAATAGAAATGAGGCCACTAATACATAAGGATCCTTGTGGGGGTTAAACTCTTTAACTTAGTTTTAAAATGTAGATTTAGCTATGACTTAATTCAATTTTTATTTATTTTGTTATGTATTTCCCAATTACATTTTAATCTGATTCCAGCTGCACTCAAGAGAGTTGTGGGCTCTATTCTAGTCTAACCCTAACTCTATTTTAGTCTTCTGGTGGAAGAAATTCCACTACAGTGGTCATCTAGTCACTCTGCTTGAAGAGTTTCAGTGAAGGGGACTTTATTTCTTCATTTCATTTTTAGAAGAGGTTTTTATCTTTCCCCTTATATTGAGCCCAATGCTTTTTATCTTCTACTCAGTATGGTTGAGTACAACTCATTTAGATGGCACAGCATTAGAACAAAAGTCAGAAAGACTCAAATTCCAATTTAGCTTCAGACACATTAACTTGAACTGATAAATTAACCTCTTTCTGTCTCAATTTCTTCATCTTGGAGTTAATAATACCACTTATCTCATAGGTTTTATGAGGATTAAATGATTAAATGAAATAATATTTGGAAAGCATTTTTCAAATCTTAAAATACTATATAAATGCCAACTATTACTTATTACCTATTTCTCCCCTTTGGAACATCATAGACTAAGTGTAATCACTTTTCTATGCTGCAACTTTTTAAGACTTCCAGGTTACTTGATCGACAAGATCTTTTTTTTTCTGTTCCACATAACCCCTCAAATGTCTCCAAAATAGAAGGAATATGCAAGAGAAAAATTAATTTTAGCTGGCTCCATAATCTTGGACACCAAGAAACCTAAATCAGGTAAAAACAAACCTGATGAGTTTGAGGAAAGAAAACTAATCCCTAACATCTAATTTACTCAGAGAAGTAAGCCATTTACCCAAGGTCATACAACTAGTCAGTTTTAGGGCTGACTCTTCAATTCAGACATTCCAATGTAAAATCCTGTGTGCTTCTCTCTGTAGCCCAGTATCCAAACTAAGCAGAAGTATCATTGTGTGTTTATGCTATCTTGGCATATATTTTTCATGGGGCGTCCCAGATACTGTAATGCAAATAGGTATCCTGATGAACCAACTCTGAATTTGTGACCTTCTCGAGAAGTTTCCAATGTGTAGTCAGCATGAATTACAACAATTGAATGAAAACTTCAGAAAAGGAAACTCATCTCTGAGCAAATAAAAAAAAAACAGTGAATGTCTAAGAGAAGGGTTAGGGAGCTTATCTCTCTCCTCAAAGCAGAGAGGCAGAGAATACTAGGACAGAAAGTTATTACCTATTTCATTGTCTGGTGTGATGTATTTTTAAAAATTAAATAAATAGATGGCTAAGGGAAGAGAAGTAACCTTCAAAATAAAATTTGCAAAATCCAAGAGTATTTTTATTTCTCTGTGTGCATTGGGGGAGGAAGAAGAAATCTGATTTTCCAGAATGATGGATTCAACCCAGTGACTAGTCACAAAGAGATTCTAGAATAGAACCTGAAGACCATATTTATTTTCAGGGTTTTCCATGACCTTGGATAGGAAAAAAATACATTTTTATTTCAATATAATTAGTTTCTTTATTAAATCATGTATATTAAATTTTATAAATTAAAAAAATTATTCAAGAGGGGTTTCATTAGACTCCCAAAGGAGTGAATGATCCCCTCAAAATGTGACCATGACACAAAAATATTGAGTCCCTAGGATACAAGTCAAATAGGCAAGATCACCACCAGCAAGTCTCTTTATGCATTTGCCTTTGAATAAGTAAAATGGGGTCAAGCAGTTCTTTCTAGGGTATATACCAGGACAGGAGTATTATTTTAGACTCAAAATGTTTCCCACTTCTTGTTGTGAGGAGAATTGAAAACACATGTTGTATATATCCAGCTGAAACATCAGTTTCTAGAGAACACACAATTAGGCAGCAGAAATATCAAAACTAAGTTCTGCAGTAAGCATCTGCTATAATGTGATGACTTATTCCAGAAGGAAAACTTCATTTCAGGGGAGCTTATCATGATATCAAATATGTTTTGAGTTAATGAAAATGAAGGAAGCACAGAGCTAATAGAGCTATTTTAAACCATAAAACCTAATTTAACTGCACCAACTCAAGAATGACAATATAATGCACAACATGAAAAGCAGTTTCACAAACTCATTGATCAAATGGAGAATTACTAGCATACAGTATACTAGAGCTTTTTAGGCTTCAATTGACTGAGACCAACAATCTTTCTTGGAATATGGTTATTTACTTCTAATTAAAACAAAAAAATAATTAAAAACAGATTAAACTTTACAAAGATACAAAATAGCTTGTTTGATGGACTCAATATTAATTTGGACACACATAGTGCCATTTTATAACCAATTCTTTGTATTTGCTATCTGGAATACTTAACTTGTTTATTAGGCTTCCTGTTTTTGTATTTATCCTTTGAGAACTACATGAAATACATTAAGACTATTCATTAGTAGTTTTTCCACAACATGAACATCTCTTCTAATACGTAGCCAGTACAAATTACAATTGCTTAATTAGCTCCTAATTTAATTGTTTACTTACAAAGTAATGAAATCTATACCATAGATACAGCAATTATTTTCTCTTGGTTTACATTTGTTCATGCTCCAATGTAAAGCCAAAAGTATCAATATCTTATGAACAGAAGCATCCTGGAGTCAGGAAGACATGGTTTCAAATGCTGACTTGGGCATGTATTAGCAGTGTGATGGTGGGCAAATCAATTAATGTCTCAGTTCCTTGGGCAACACTTGAAAAATATAAGCTATACATAAGCCACTGATCTGTATTGACAAAAGGATTTTTCACAAAAGGAGATTTGCATGCCTATGAAATTATGTATGCAAAAATAAAAATACACATATGTATGTATATATAGTTTATATATGTGTGTAAATATATACAAATGTGCATTATATACACATACATATATGGAGTATTTGGGATGTGTGTACACACACACATATATATGTGTATATATATACATGTATACACACACACACACACACACACACACATATATATATATATATATATATATATATATAGTTACTTATATGTGTAAGGCATTGTGCTAAGCAGTGGGGATACAAAGAAAGTCAAAAGACAGTCCTTGCTTTTCAGAATCTCACAATCTCGTACCATATCAGAGTAAGCTTCCTGAATTGAATTATATGCTCTGAGGCCTTTTTTGAAAGCATCTATATATTCTGGTCATTAAAACACATGTGTTCAGAGTTCATTTTTGGACAGTAATTTTCAAGTACAATGTAAGGGAAAAATCTTTCTACAAATAAAAGTTATTCAAAAGTGACAGAGTTGGATAAGGTAGTACATACCTGAAGTACCTACTTCTTCAGAGGTTGAGCTTTATGGTTCACTTCAGCTCTGGAGCTGATGAAGACAATCGGATGCCCATATAGTCTGGCACTGATACAGTTAGTGCTTGGGAGCACTTGGCTGTTTAAGGAGAAACAGACTGTTCCAGGTCAAAAGCCTATCTATTAGTAGTGCGATCAGGCTAATGAGTAACCACTGCACTTCCAGCCTGGGAGAGAGAGGGAAATTGCAGTATCAAAACAAAATGAAATAATAATAGCCAAGTGTGAGGGTTTCCTTGGGAGATCCTTCTCACTGGAAGTCTTCAAGCAGGAGGTAGATGCCTACTTGCCAACTATTTTGCAGAGGAGGTTTCTTTTATAGGATTGACCTAGATAAGATGGCCATGAAAGTTCCTTCTGACTCTGAAATTATATGAATACATTTATCTTATACTAAAAACCACCACCCACAGCAATCAAGGACAAAACAAACAGACAAAAACCCCTCAGACCAAGACTTTATTTACAGCAATCAGTCCAGTGATTGGTACATAATATACACTTAACAAATGCTTATTGATTAATTAATCCATCAGTATGTTCAAAATGGCTTGTGAGAATTTAAAAAGGAATAGTATGATCACTAAGAACCTGCATAGTTCAACAATAATAGGTCATTACAAACTAACCTTATTTCCTTTTTTGGCAGGCTAAGTAGCCTATAGCTCAAGGGAATGCCTTAAATATAGTACTGCTCAATTTAGAACAGATACTTGGCAAACTTGCATTTTCTTGTGTAAAAGATATATAAATATGAATGAATGAATAAAAGTAAAAAGCATTTTGGGCACTTATGTGCCACTACCTACTATGGTAGGCCATGGGGATACAAATAGACAGGTAAGTCAGTCCTTGCTCTCAAGGAAATCACAATAATTGCGATGGGAAGAAAATTCATATGGAAAGTTTCAATTGCAAGGCAGTTGGGGATGTCCCATGAATATCAATGTACGGAAGCAAAGTAGATGTCAATCCCTCTTCTTGAATATCACTTGCACTGATAAAATTGTATCAGTTTCTGATATTTAACCACTTAACAGTGCCAAGGACTTTGTAGACAGCCTAGAACCTGAAGCCATTCATTCCTGGGAAGCAAATGCTTTTGAGATACATCCTAGGAATTATTCCTACAGGGACTAAAGCCCTATTTCTTCAAAACTGGCATTTAAATTAAGGTTTGTTAGTGCAGAATTCTTGCTTTCCCCCATACTGTACTAAGAAAAGTAAGTATTTATTTTTATTGTTATTGAGTCACTTTAGTTGAATCTGACTCTTCATGGCCCCATCTAGAGTTTTGTTGGTAAAGATACCTGAGTGGTTTGCAATTTCCATCTCCTACTCATTTTACAGATGAGTAAACTGAGGTAAACAGGGTTAAATGACTTGCCCACAGTCACACAGCTAGTAAGTGTCGGAATTCCTCTTGTATGCAAGATACTATGCCAAGTGCTAGTAATCAAAAAGGGTTCTAAAACAGCCCCTGCCCTTTAAGAAGCTTAGGTCTACTAAAGGAACAAATATTTAATGAGAGAAATATACATACTACAAGTTAAGCAGGGAGAGGCCATTAAGAGAGAGAAAAAAAATTCCTTTAAGTTGTAATTGAAATATAACAACAATTACTTTGTCCAGCTTTTAGGGAGTGATTTTTTTATATTAAATTTTCCAATTAAATGAATTTATACCTTTGCTCATCAACAAGAGAGTCAGTGTGTGTGTGTGTGTGTGTGTGTGTGTGTGTGTGTGTGTGTGTGTGTAGCCTACTATATTCCTGGTACTGTGTAACACTGTAAGTACCAAGACTTTTTATTTTTACTTTAATATCATACAACTCTTTCTTCATTCTATTCATACTGTGTAACACTGTAAGTACCAAGACTTTTTATTTTTACTTTAATATCATACAACTCTTTCTTCATTCTATTCATACTCCTTATCTTCTTTAAAAGGACATTGACCATAATTTAATCTTTTCCTGTTTATTTAAATTCTTTATTATTATCATCATCAATAGTTATACTGTGCTGTAATCATGTGATATACTCTAGGACCATGCCTCTCTGTTAAATGCCCTTGAAGTGTTCTCCTTGTTATTTTAAGGACAAACTTCTTTGTGTATTTTTTTCTGTCTTCTACCATATTCTCACCAGCTGCCTTGCACCCCCTTAGAGACTATGCCTGGAGGATTTACCCCTTTCAAGTCTGAAACTCCCACTCTTGGGACCCCAAGGTTCAGATTGGTGAGTGCCTCACATGTGGCCCACTATATCAGGCCAGTTCTTCTAGTCATGCTTCACTTCATCCCTATAATATCTTCTAGCCTCCACCTGTGTTCTTTCCATGTTGTAATCCCCTTCTCCTTTCTAGTTTTGGAATTATGAGCTACCATTTCAACTGGAAAAGTTCTAGTGATCTACTTGCTTTGGTTCCACTCACCATTTATGGAATAATCTGAACCAAAATTCCCCTTTTATTTTTCTCTGTATCCTTAGCACTTAACAGTGCTTAGCACATAGAATGTATTTAATTAACTGTTTACTCCCTGACTATATTTGAATGGAAACTTTTTTTTTTTGCTTTTTGTAGGGCAATTGGGGTTAAGTGACTTGCCCAAGGTCACACGGCTAGTTTTTGTGTTAAGTGTCTGAGGCCAGATTTGAACTCAGGTCCTCCTGACTCCAGGACCAGTACTCCATTCACTATGCCACCTAGCCGCCACCTAGCCACCCCCTTGAATGGAAACTTCTTGAGGGCAGGAGTAATCTTCATTTATATTTTTTGGATTCATAACACTTTAAAAAGTGCCTTATACATAGTAAGCACTTAAGAAATGCTATTTCATTCATTCATCCATTCTGACTTTCTTTTGTTTGTTTAGAGGCAGTTTGTGTTTAATTCAAAGTTCTCAAATAAATTTTATTTAGTAAACATTTATTAATTACATGATGCTTATAAAACCTTACAAAATGTATACACAATTACACAGTTTCTGGCCTCAGGAATCTTACAAAATATTAAGGGGATTGTGAGACATATACAAGTAACTTTGGTACATGAAAGAAATAATAAACAAAAGGGAGAAATCCAAAGTACTATTAGAAATTTCAAGAGAAAGAAATGATTTTCAGTTAGGGAATCATGGAAGATTTCTTTCAGAAAATGGCAACTCAGCTGGACTTCAAAGGAAAAAAATTAAAACATGTAAAAATTAAGTTAAAATGGAAAAAATATTAAAACATAAAAAAGTTCTAGGAATGAGGGATGACATGAGAAAATATATAAAGGTAGAGACAGGAAAGAACAAGACATGATATTGTTAAAAGACAGCTAATATTCTATTTTTACTAAAATGAAGAATGCTTAAAGGGGACCAATGTGTAATAAAGTCAAAGCCAGAATACAAAGTCTTAAATGTCAGGTCAAAGAGTTTGTATTTTATCCTTGCAGTAATGGAGAAACACTGATAATTTTGAGTAAACGAGAGACATGAACCTATATGGGCATTAGGAACTTACTTTGGCAACAGTGTACAGAATGAAAGTGGAAAAAAGAAATGGGAGTCATTTACAGAGGCTATTACAAAGGTCTAGGGGAGAAGTAATGAAGTCCTGGATTAGGGTGGGAGTCATGTGAATGAAGAGCACGAGACAAATACAAGAAATATTGTCAAGCTCTGATTGACAAACTGAGATTGGGCCTGGAGGTTGAGTGAGAGGGAAGAGTCGAGGATTACTCTGAGATTTTGAGCCTAAGTGACCAAGAGTATAATGGTGGCATCGACAAAAATATGGACCTTTTGGAGGAGAGATATGAGGGTGAATATGTTGCTTTCAATTTTCTACGTGTTGAATTTAAGGAGACAGAATGAAACATCTAGGCAGCAGTTGGAAATGTGATACTGGAGTTCAATGGAGAGATCAGGGTTAGGCAAGTAGGTTTGGCTTACAAGTGATAATTAAAGCCTTGGGAGCAGATGAACTCACAGAACAAGAGAGTATATGTAGAGAAAACAGGGAAAGAGCAGTGACTTTGAAGGTGACTGCCTTTAAGGTATTCAAGGTAAAGATGAAACATAGTAGAATAACCAGAAAAAGGCTGTTGCAAAAAGACAAGTTTCCTAGTTCCACCAGGTAGAGACTTAAAATTTTGTCTTTGTATTCCCAGCACCAACCACAATGCTTGGCACATAATGGTGATTAGATGTCTTGTTGATGGTGCTACTAATTATTTGAGCCAAGGAGAAATCTTAGAATATCTAGCATATCTTCTTTCTCAGCCACCACACTACAAACCCACAACTAGAGCAGGATGCACAATACTTTAATTCAAAACGCTGAAGTTTAGAGGGTGTCTCCAGCACTTAGCATTTCTTAGTTTGTTTAGAAAGGCTGGTGGTAGCCAGGGATGTTTCCTCTACCCTGCAGACACAGACCAGGAGAATTCCTCTCAAATCAGCCTCCCCAAGCCTGCTGACATGCCACCACCCTGCTGCAGGCACCAATCACTTCAAATCTAAATTATTGCAATAGACTGCTGGTTTTTCTCCCTGCCACAAGTCTCTCCCCACTCCAGTCCTTTCTCCACGCAACTGTCTTTGATCTTCCTAAAGCTCAGATCTGATCATGTCACCTACCTATACCCCTCACTCAATAAAATCTAGTGGCTCCTATTGTCTCTATAATTAAATGTAAAAACCTGTTTGACATTCAAGGCCCTCAAATCCTAACCTCTCCTCTCCACCTTTCTAGTTTTCTTATACCTTGCATCCCCTTTCCCTGACACCAGAAAACGTTTAACTAGTGATGTTAGCCTCTCATGCTTTTAAAACCACACCCTCCATCTCCTTACCACAAGAATGATCTCTGGCTGACTTTTATTCCTAAGAATGCTCACTTCCCTCATCTCTGCCTCCAGGCTTCCATGGTCTCCTTCAAAGTCCAGCTAAAATCCCATCTTTTACAGGATACCTTTCTTAATCCCTCTTAATTCTCTCTTCTACCTTCTCCCTGTTGATTCCTCTTTGTCCTGTATATAACTTGTTTGTACATAGTTATTTTCAGGTTGTCCCCTTTAAGAAGATCCTTTGAAACCAGGGACTGTCTTTTACCTCTCTCTGTGTCAACTTTGCTTAGCATAGTACCTGGCATATAGGCACTTAGTAAATGTTTCATGGCTGATTGATTGATGGATAGCTATGACTCTATAACAACATCTTAAAAATCATTCTGAATGTCTCATGGATTATATGAGGTATGTTATGTTGCCACCAGGGCAAACAGCAAGCAAAAATGGATCCCCTAAAACCATGGAAACAGAGGTGGTAGAATAGTTAGCTTAGAGGTGGGAGGGAAGCTGGCTGTCAGCTAGTATAACCTCGTCACTTTACAGATGTAAGGGTAATTACTCTGGCTCAAGCTGCCAAATCCCTAATATTTCAGCACTCCCCTCAGGGTTCTCCATTACCCTTAGAAGGGGGTTATGTGTGTGTATGTGTGGATAGCATGGGGATAGTCTCTCCCATTTCTGCCATTGGCTTAAGCCCCCACCAATTGTATTCCCCTCCCACAACCCCAGTTCGATTTTACTGCTTAACAGTACATTGTGTTTCAGAAAGGACTATTTATTTCAAAGGTAGAACATGAACAAAGGTCAATACCTTAGGGCCCTAATCCTTCCTTCTTCACCAGTTTGGGACTCTAGGGAGGGGGATAGGGATTAGGTCCAATGCAGAACATCCAAGTATGTTCCAATCCTCCTAGAAGTGGGTCCCTGATACCTCTCACATTGCTCCATTTTAAGTGGTGTGTGCTCATGCATCACTGCTAAGACAACAGCTTCAGAGTGCTTCAATTTCTTGCCAAAAATTTTGCAATTAGTAAGGGGAAGAATTGACAGTCCAAATAGAATATTCTTTCCTTTGTACCATGCTAAAATGGTAGGAATTATATATGGAGTAAGGAACTAGAAAAATTGTAAAGTAGACAAGGTTTGTCTTTAAAACTCCTATTTTTTTTCTTTCTGTATCCTTCTCTACCAAAAAGGCAGTTCCACATCTGTATTCTGCAAAATTATTATATCAGATTATGTGTACTGAGACCTGGATTGTATCCTCTTCTCTCTCTATCTGGACCCAACTCTTTATTGTATGACAGTTCAGGAGCAATTCCCTAATTCTCTCACTACCAGGCCATTTGAGGTTCATGTTCCTCAGATTGACTCCATACCCCCAATCCCAACCCTCATGCTTCCCCCCATCACAATTCTCCAAAGTCCCTGGACTCATTTTATGGCAGTTCACCACTCCAGAGTTTACAAGTTTCCATTAAGTATGCACTTTGGAGCCCCAAATCCAAACTTAGTAATTTATTTCTCTTTTATGTGTTTGCTTCTGGAATCTGCAGCATCTGAATTCTTTTTGAGAAGTTGCTATTCTTATTCCTTTTAAAGGGAAATGGGAAAAAACTAACTAAACAATAATCATAAAAACCCAAATAATAAAACTAAACCAAATCAGTGATAATTATACCTTTCTTTCAGATGAGCAATCTATAATTCCTTTAAATATTGTTAAATGTTAAAGGTCACACACAATAGTTTATTTCCATCATGCCTTTTTATTCAATTTTCCCTTTCAACTCTAATATTTATCTTCAAAATCTTAAAGTTTAAATAAAACATTAAAATATTTTTGTTTTAAATTTAGATTTTCAAAAGTAAATAAAAATCACATGAGACAAAGGTTTCATGTTTGGAATTATTTAGATCAGAATAACTCAGCAACCCTCCTTTATTTTCTGTGTCAATTTGGAATGCAGAAAGTTTTTACAACTGAAATATTGGGAAATTTGTTCAAGCTATCCAAAGATATCTATGCTTAAGAACTCTGTGTGTGTGTGTCTGTCTGTCTGTATGTATGTATGTATGTCTCTGTTTCTATCTCTGTCTCTTTGAGAGAGAAAAATGACGTTATAAAAGAAAAAATTGGCTTAAAAATTTAAAAAAACACATTCTCTTGTAGCTATTAATTCCTTTTCCACTATTTGTTTTGGGGAATTTAGACACAGAGAGACTGGTTTGTGAGATCATTACAATAGGTCTAAAGCTCTCCTCTTTTACAGCTTAAAAAGATTTATCATAGAAGGTAATATTGTCCCTGAGCACAAGCTTCATTTTCATGAACTTAGCTTGAAGTCTCTGACATTTAGAAATGACAGTGTGTCAGTGTGAGATTCTTTGCAGTAATCCTCCTCGGTTTTATCAGCTTTTCAAAATCTTACTAAGTGCCAATACTCAGTTTATTAAATGTTTAACTATTGGAGGTGTGAGGCTACTCAAGAAAGCTTGACAATTCAGACAATGTTTATTTATCAAAGAATGTTTGCTTCTTGTTGCTGAGTAGCTGTTTTGCAAGAGGAGGAAACTATTACCCAAAGTTTTAAGAAAATACTTAGGTTTTTACTTCTGATTCCTTCATGGTTTTGAATCATACAACATTTTAAAGTTTTGAAATGTGATTTTATCTTTTAGCAGTGATGTCTAGAAATCATATAAGGGAAAATTTGAAATATCATTCAACACAGGAATTTCTTTGGTTCATATGTTATATTTAAATTCCTTTTATGTAGCCACTTTGGTAAAACATAAAAAACTAAATGAATGCGGGCTAGATATAATATGTGTTTTTCTGTAATAACCATTTATACAGTCAAGTGTAGTGTCCTGAATAGAGAGCCAGCCTTGGATTCAGGAGAATTTAGATTCAAATTTTGCTTCTAGAACTTTGTGTAAACCTAAGAAAGTCATTTAATTCTTGTCCCAATTCCTCTTCTAAAAACATCCTTTACATTATAGATATGTTGTCTAGATGCATTGATGGGTAAGATTCCAGATGTGATTTATGAAGATGGTTGGAATCATAGGCCTGGATTCCTCCTTCCCCTCTTCCATTCCATAAAAGAAAAATAAAACACTACCTTGTGTGGTATAGCAGATAAATGCAAAAGCCATTAGATAGAGATTAATGTAAACCGGTGACATCAATAAAAGTAGCATTTAAGTATAGATTAAGTTTTCTTTCCAGTATTTAAAATTTTTCAAATATGAAAATTTAGCTCAAGCATGAGACTAGATATCTACAATTCTATCATTATAAAAGATGGTCATGGAAAATTTCCAACAATATAATTGTTTCTATTATTTCAGCTATTTATCTTCATTACTTAGAATTCTGTAAACAATTCAAGTTAGCCTAAACTTTGACTAAAATGGAAAGCTAAAAGGTCCCTAATACTTTAGTTTAAATTTTAGTCTTGGAATTGCTATTTATTCACTATAATGGCTTCCAAAGATGACAGAAGGTTACTTATAGAAAGATGGGGATTGATTTAAGTTATTCACAGTTATTCTGGACTTAAATTTGGACAACTTCAAATATACTTTCCTTTGTGCAATATCTCCACACACCCTTTTGACAAAATGAAGAATTCTAAAATTTTTATTATAACTTACTCAACAATTCTTCCTTTTAATGGAATCCTAATAAAGCTGCCCCCCAGCTCAATATTCTAACTTCCTTATGGACTGAACAGTACCCATGTCCTGATTTAACAGCAGAATCTGATTTTAACCACACCTTAGGTCCCAAGCCTCAATACAGCCCCTGCCCCTAGGTAGCCACTACGCCTAGATTCAATTCACATATTTGAACAGGTGTGTCCTTGTAGTCAAAGACAATCACATCATCCATTAGCCTAAGAAAGGACCACAGTACTTAACTATGCTTCTTGACTGAACGGGACCACAATAGCTAACCAATCAGAAAGCAGAATGACAAGGATGTTTAACCACCAAACCATAGAAGGAACCCCTCCCCTATTATCTAATCCAACAAACCCTTTCTGCTTTTTAATATTCATAATTTTTCTTGCCTAATAAGTATCATTAAAGTATAAAACTGCCTGTCTTGTCTAAGTTGCTGGTTCCTTTTGGAACCTATCCCACTCCTAAGGGCTTCAGTTCTCAATAAATGCCCGTACTTGAATGAGAGGTGATCTGATTGGATTCTTTGCGACAGTGCTGCCAAGCACAGCATGAAACTGCAACATTTTTGTCTTTTGAATATTCTACTTCTTATAAAGACTCATCTTATAGAATATTTTAGGCATAAAGATTATTTTGAACTGCTGAGTATCTTGCAAAGATGACAAGATTAATATTCCAACTTTTAACAGGTTCATCCTCAATATTACATAATTTCCTTAGCCTTTCTGAACTGAGGGTGATAAATTCATTAGAGATGGGTAAATAAAAAAGTGATTCTCCCTCTAAATTAACATATTGACACACTTTTGTGATGAATTTTCCAAACCATTTTCAGGTTATACATTCCTCTTTGTAAGTGCAACTATCTTGAGCATGAAAAGCTCTTACCCATTTTTTATAGCATAATTGAACTATAAAGATGTTAACACCTTTTAAAGCTGATGACAAATTGCCTTTAGCCTGTTTGAAAATTTTCATATTAATTTTTAAAATACATAAAACCCTAACAATTAGAATATTTAAAAATCAAAAAACAGAAATATAGATTTGACCTTAAAATTTTAGAAGAATTGTAAAAACAAAGTGACTGAACTTTTTCATAGTCTTAAACTCATCACTACTATGATATAGAGTAGATCTATCTATGGTACTGGGTGGATTTGTTCTTTTTGAAGGATACACACATGCACACACATACATACATATGCACACACATATTATGTATAATATATGTAATATATACATATGCATACATGTGTAATTAATTTGTGGGGACTTTTTCCCTTGAAGATACAAGATCCTAGATTTATGTATTTCAATAGTATTTTAAAATCTCAGAATGGCATTAATATCTATCAGAAAGATGATATTCAAATCAACACTCTTTGGTCCTTGTTCAATTTGCTACACAGCTGTTACTTTGTAGGTAATCAAAATAGTGTGATTTTCCAATGTGACATTTTGTATATCAGTCATCACTTTTTCTCTAATTTCTATTAAAAGGATCTTTTAAAATAAAACTTTAATCTCAAAAGTAGTCATATTGAAGGTATTTTTTTAAATCAGATGTCAAATGAAATAAGATATTTAAATGCCATACTTCTTTGATGTAGCATAAATATTTAATTCATGACAACAGAGACATATTTCAATTCAACTTGAATAATTATTTCTTTGTAAAATTCATGCTTACTTGATATTAGGTAATATACAAACTTTAAAGTGCTAAATAAATGATAGTGGTTATTGTTAAAATGTTATATTTTATTTCTCATATTTTATGGTTTTCAAATAGAAACAGTCCTGGGACAAATTGCACTCTTGCTATTCCTATTTATTTTTTAATTTAATGCTCTTTGAATTCTTGTACAAGCCAATAAAATGCCTCCTTTTTGTAACTGAATAAAGGTGTTGGGATGTAAGCTCATCTTCTGTAAGCTCACTGAAGCATCATCAGGACAGCTCTCACAGCAGACAGGCTGAAGTAGATAATGTATATCTCATCAAGTTCCCACATAGTTTGGACTTCTTCCATTAGGCATCTATATTTTAAAGCTGTTCATTCTGTTTTGTTTGGAGATTATGAGGGCCATATGGTGATATCTAATAAAAAATTCTTAATTTTTTATGAAACAGTGTTATGTCCAGGCAATTATGGACATCATGTCTGTCTGTAATAATGGAATAGTTCCAATACAGTTAATTCAAGAACATTTTGGGTCATATTTTAGTACAGGGATTTGTGGTCTATTAGTTTATGAAAGATAGCTAGCTTCTGGTGTATAATTCTAACCACCTGATTGTGTCTTTTTAGATATTTGACTAATTCTTTGAAAACTGCAGTAATGTGCTGTATTTACTAGCATGTCATTGTAAAATTTGCACAGATCAGAATCTCCATGCTCCTTCAGGTTTATCTTTCTATAATTTCTAGTGGTGATGACCCATCAACACTCCCATTTATATAAAAAATCCCTCAAGCTCCACCATTTATTGCATGTCTTATCTGAACCTCTTTCCAGTATTTCAGAGAAGCTAGAGTTGTCACCTTCTTTGATATAACCTTTTTGTTTTTCATTACGTTAGCCATAAATAAGCTTCCTGTTTCATGTTTGATTTCTACCTGTGGTCTCCTTGAATTAAACTTTTTATGACCATGTAGATGAATAAAAATCTTCCATATCACTCCTTTTCTGGATTTTTTGTGTCTTCAAATTTCTTGGCTTTATAAGCTCATATTTTAGCTTTTGATTGATGTCAAATTATTTATATTGTTCTTTGTGGTTCTTTTTGTATGCCCCACCTTTATGGATTTCACTTTGAATTGTTGATGAAGGTTACTAAGAATTCCTAATATACTCTTGTTATTAGATATTCCAGTCCATGTGTTTGTTGCCTTTGATCAGATAATATGGTGTTCAAGTTTTCTTTTACTGCATATATTGATGATATTAGTATATTCTTCCATTGTCTATCCACAGGTCAATAATTTTCTAAAGCCACTTTCATGATGGTGGTGTTTGATGTCTCTCCTTAGGCATATTTTAGATAGATCTTCACTTATCATATGGTACATATGTAGCAAAAGTATCAGTTTAGTAGGGATTAGGACTAAAAAAAATTGTTTTTTTTACTATCTCTTTTGAATATTAGGGAACTAGGTGGCATAGTGGACAGAAAACTGGACTCTGAGTCAGGAAAACCTGTTGCAATCCTGCCTCAGAGGCTTAACTGTGTGAGCATCAACCAGTCATTCACTCTCTGTTTCAGTTTCTTCATGAAAAGATTGATAAAATAGCACCTACCTCACAGGATTGTTCTGAAAGTCATATGAAAAAAATCATGCAAAAGCACTTTGCAAGACTTAAAGCACCAAATGAATGTAAGCTATTATATCTATTATAATATTATATTCTGAGACAATTCATTTGCTTATAATAATAGCAGATACCAGGTTGTGATATTAATTTTATTCACATCATTAAGATGATGATGATCATCATCATCATCATCACAATCATCATCATCACCAAGACTGAGTCTCCAATCTCATCCAGGCTGGAAGGGTGGTAACTGCTCACAGATTAAATCCAAGTATTGATGGACATAGAAACTTTAACTACTTTGTCTTTCTGGCTTGGGCCAGTTCACTGCTCTTTAGGCAGCCTGGGGGTCCTCTTCTCTCCTAGGAGTTACCATCTCTATAGCAAACTTAATTTGAATGCCTAATCATCCTCATACCTGCTGTGACTAAGATCTACTATACTCAAACAATTCATCAGCATTAGCCTTTCCCAGTAGCAAGGATTACACACACTTGATCAGAAAACAGGCTTGAAGATTTATTTAGTTTCAGTATAGCTAGTTTTCAGGCTAGATTCATGTCATCAAATTCAAAAAGAACTTTCAAAAGAATTTTCTTCTAAATATTTTCATTTCCTCTTCAAAATCCTTCAACATATCAGAATTATTTTTGTCATCTATTTCATTATTAGAGTATTTTGTGTAGATTTTCAATGCCTTCCGGTTCTTCAGTTTTCTATTCTTCAGATTTACGCAACTCCTCAACTTCTAGTAATTTCATCTAATCTCAGTTTCAAAAAGAAATCATTTTTTATGACTGCCCTGCATTGATCTATAATACTTTGTTTTATAACTTGGAGCTTAGGATACCACAGATAGAAAGCAGCATTAAACCCATGCCTGTAATGAGAAGGATTTATTTTCATTGTACTGACATATAGTAACTATTCCTATATTCAAACAATTTCATATGCACTTATAGTTTTGATGATTTCTTGGGCAATACTATCTTCACTGAGACATTTCTTTTATATATATACTTTATTTTATTTTTTTTCCAATTACATGAAAAATCAATTTTTAACATTTGAGTTTTTTTTATTTTTAGTCCCAAATTCTCTCTCTCCACCAACACCTCTCCATACACTAACACCTCATTGAAACAGCAATAAATTTGACATTGGTTGTACATATGCAATCATGTAAAATGTATTTCCATATTAGTTATGTTGAAAAAATAACTATACCTTCCCCCTACCCCCAAAAAAAAGAAAACAGTTTTTAAAGTATGCTTGGTTCAGCATTCAGATGCATCAGGTCTTTCTGTGGAGGTGGATAGCATTTTCCATCATAAGTCCTTCAGAATTGTCTTGGAGCACTATCTTGATCAGAGTAGCTAAATTTTTCATAGTTGATCATTCTTAATGTGTACACTGTTCTCCTCTATATGCACTTTACTTTGCAACAGTTCACATAAGTCTTATCAGTTTTTTTTTCTGAAATGATACTGCCCATCATTTCTTAAAACACAATAGTATTCCATAACAATCATATACCACAATTTGTTGTATATGTATAACAGTCATTGCCCAATTGATGAGCATTTCCAATTTTTTATCACCTAAAAAGAGATCCTATAAATATGTTTATACATGCATGTCTTTCCCCCTTTTTTATGCTCTCTTTGGGATACAGAGCCAGTGGGTCAAAAGGTGCTCAACGTTTGATTGCTTTTTGGGCATAGTTCCAAATTGCTCCCCAGAATGGATGAATCAGTTCATATTAGTTCATCATTAGTATCCCAATTTCCCCACATCTTCTCCAACATTTATTATTTTCCTTTTCTGTCATATTAGCCAATCTGATAGGTGTGAGGTAGTATCTGAGAGTTGTTTTAATTTGTATTTCTCTGATTAATAGTAATGTAGACCATTTTTTCATATAATTATAAATAGCTTTGATTTTGTCGTCTGAAGAAAACTAAATGTTCATATCTTTTGACCATTTATCAGTTGAGGAAAGACTTTATTTCATAAATTGAACTCGTTTCTCAAGTATATGATTTGATAAGTGGGGCCTTTATCAAAGACATGATGTAAATTTTCTCCCAATTTCCTGCTTTCCTTCTAATTTTTGGCTAGATTAATTTTGTTTGTGAAAAGCCTTTAAAATTTAATGTAATCAAAAGTATCCATTTTACATCCTGCAATATTCTTTATCTTTTATTTGGTCATAAATTCTTCACTTATCCATATATCTGTCAAATAAACTAGTCCATGCTTTCCTAATTTGCTTATGATATTACTCTGTATATCTAAATCGTATCCCCAATTTGAGCTTATCTTGTTAAATGGTGTCTGATGTTGGTGTAAACCATGTTTCTACCAAACTGCTTTCCAGTTTTCCCATCAGTTTCATAAAATTTTGGGGATTCCTTGTCCCACAATCTTGGATATTTATGTTTATTAAACATGAGATTACTACGGTATACTATGTCCCTAATTTATTCCACTGATCCACAACTCTATTTCTTAGCAAGTACCAGATTATTTTTTTGTAATTACTGCTTTGTAAGATAGTTTGAGATTTGGTACTGCTCAAATACCTTTCTTCATATCTTTTTCAAAAAACTGATTTCCTTAATATTCTTGACCTTTATACTACTTGATGAATTTTGTTATGATCCTTTATACCTCTGTTTTATTTATTTTTTGGCAATTAGATTTTGGTAGTTGAATAAGTAATTTAGGTATAAGTATCACTTTTATTGTATTGGCTCAGTTTCTCCATAAAAATATTTTTTCAATTGTTTGGATCTGACTTGATCTGTGTGAAAATTGTTTTGCAAATGTGTTCATATGGTCCTTGGATTTGAGTTGGTAAGTGGACTCATGAGTATTTTATATTACCTATGGTTATTTTAAATAGAAATTTTCTACATCTTGCTGCTGCATTATTGTTGGTAATCTAGAGTAATGCTGGTCATTTATGTGAGTTTATTTTATATCTTTCAACTTTACTGAAGTTTTTAATTATTTCAACTAGGTTTTTAGTTGATTCTTCAGGATTCTCCAACTCTACTATTTTATCATCTACAAAGAGTGATAGTTTTGTTTCCTCATTGTCTTTTTTTAATCAAATGCTTTATTAACTTCTAGTTTACATCATACATTTCTGCATGATTTTGAGCTACAAATTTTCTCCCCATTTTTCCCCTAGTCTACCAGCCCAAAACATCCCCTCCTCCAATCTGCTCTCTCCCACATCTTCTCCCATACCCACTCTGACTTTCCAGTAGGACACAGTAGATCTCTATGCCCCAGTGCGTGTATGTCTTATTTCCAATTACATTAAAAACAATATTAATATAATATATACACATATATTAAACATTTGATTTTAAAAGTTTGAATTCCAGATTCATTTCCTTCCTCCCTTGTCACCCATCCTTACTGAGAAGATAAGCAATTCAGTATAGGTTATACATGTGTAAGTATGCAAAACATTTCCATAGTGGATATATTGCAAAAGACTGACTATATTTCCTCCCTCCTATCCCACCTCCCACTTGTTCTATTTTCTACTTTGATCCTGTCCCTTTACAAAAGTGGGTGCTTCCTACTTCCCTCCCCCGCAGCCTGCCCTCCCTTCCATCATCCCCCTCTCATCCTTTTCCCCCCTACTCTCTGTAAGGTGAGATACCCTATTTAGTGTGTATGTCATTCCCTCCCTAAACTGAATTCAATGAGAATAAGGTTGACCCATTCCCTTTTGCCTTCCTATTCTTCCCCTCCATTGTAACCATTATCCCTTGCCTCTTCTATATGAGATAGTTTACCCCATTCTGTCTCTCCCCATCTGCTCTCATTATATTCCTCTTTCACCTCTTAATATCACCTTTTCAGAATCATCCCTTCCTATTAAATTGGTCCTGTGCCCTTTATCTATATAAACCTGTACACATATATACACACATTCAATTATGTATTCATATGTCCATATACCCTCCTGTATAGACATATGTATGTATGCATATATGTGTGTGTACATTTCTATTCCCTTCAACTATTCTCATACTGAAAAAAAGTTTCATAAGTTACAATTATCATTTTTTTTTCATGTAGGGATATAAATAGTTCAACTTTGATAAGTTCCTTGTGATTTTTTTCCCTGTTTACCTTCTCATGCTTCCCTTGCTTCTTGTATCTGAATGTCAAATTTTCTATTCAACTCCGGTTTTTTCATCAAGAATGCCTGAAAGTCCTCTATTCCACTGAATGACCATATTTTCCCCTGAAACATGATACTCAGTTTTGCTGGGTAGGTGGTTCTTGGTTTTAATCCCAGCTCCTTTGACCTCCAGAATATCATATTCCAAGCCCTTTGATCCCTCAGTGTAGAAGCTGCCAGATCCTGTGTTATCCTGATTGTATTTCCACAATATTCAAATTGTTTCTTCCTGTCTGCTTGTAATATTTTCTCCTCGATCTGGGAATTCTGGAACCTGGCTATAATATTCCTAGGAGTTTACTTTTTGGGATCTTTTTCAGGAGGTGATTGGTGGATTCTTTCAACCTCTATTTTGCCCTCTGGTTCTAAGACATCACAGCAATTTTCCTTGAGAATTTCTTGAAAGATGATTTCTCAGTTATTTTTTTGATCATGTCTTTCAGGTAGTCCAAAAATTTTTAAATTATCTCTCCTGGACCAATTTTCCAGGTCAGTGGTTTTTCCAATGAGATATTTCACATTGCCTTCTATTTTTAATTTGTTTGGATCTGTTTAATAGTATCTTGATTTCTAATCCAATCTTATTCTGAAGGAATGATTTTCTTTAGTGAGCTTTTGAGATTCTTTTTCCATCTGGCAAATTTTGCTTTTTAAGGCATTCTTCTCTTCATTGCCTTTTTGAGCTTCTTTTGCCATTTGAGTTAGTCTATTTTTAAGGTGTTATTTTTTTCAGTCAGGTTGTTGACTCTCATTTCATAATTTTCTTGCACCATTCTCATGTCTTTTCCCACTTTTTCCTCCACTTCTCTTATTTGATTTTCAAAATTCTTCTTAAGTTTCTCTGTGGCCTGTAACCAGTTCGTATTTTTCTTGGAAGCTATTGGTGCAGGAGTTCTGACTTCACTGTATTCCTCCTGTTCCATGCTTTGATCCTTTTTATCCCCAAAATAGGAGTGTAGAGTCAGGTTGCTTTGTTTACTTTGCTTCCCTTGTTTGCTTAATTTACCACTCAATTACTTGACTTTTGGGTTTTTTACCACAATAGGACTCTACTGCCAGACAGGGGAGCTTCATACCAAATTCTGGGGTTTTCTCAGCTACCGAAGGTATTAGTTGGGTGCCCCCTCTGAAGCCTCCACACTGACAAGCTGGTCACACACCCTAGGACCTCCACTCTAGACCACAATCCAGATCCAAGCAGGTTAAAGCAAGAATGATTACCCCTCAGATTGGTTGCTTGGTCCCCCTACAAACTGCAGACCAGGAGTTGGAGCTGCCACATGGAGGCAGCTGCTTGGCCAGGTCTCCACAGCACCTTCTCGCCCCAGGGGCAGAGGCCAACCGCACTCCCAACTACTGGATCCCAAAATTCACACTGCACTTATCTCTCACTGTGTCCTTAGCATCCATGGGTTGATAATTCTGGAAACTGTCACAGCTGCTGGTGATCTGAAGTCCCTGCAGCCTGTGGCTGTTGAGGCCTGCTGCCCTGGGTCTAAAACCTTGGGCTCACATGAGCCGCGGTCAGCTCCTAGAGTGCTGCACACTGTCTGCTTGCTGCTGGCCTGCCAGGCTGTCCTCAGCAGGAGGTTAGCTTCTCTATGTCATTTTGTGGGTTCTGTAGCTCCAAAGTTTCTTCAGAGTCACCTTTTACATGAATTGGAGGAGGTGAGAGCTGGAGCCAAGCAGAATTCCTGTTTCTACTCTGCCATCTTGACTCTGCCCCCCCATTGTCTTTTTTAAATATTTCTTGTTTTTTTTTATCTATCATTGCTATAGCTAGTGTTTTAGTTCAATATTGAATATATAGTGGTGATAATGGGCCTCCTTGCATCACCCTGATCTTATTGGAAAAGCTTCTAGCTAATCCCAATTACAGATAATACTTGCTGATGGTTTTTGGTAGATGCTATTTATGATTTTAATTTCAATTTATTCCTATGATCTCTAGTGTTTTTTTAACAGGAACGAGTGATATTTTTTGTCAAAAGCTTTTTCTGCTTCCATTGAACTAATCATATAATTTCTGTTGATTTTTTTATTGATATGGTCATTTATGTTGATAGTTTGCTTAATATTGAAACAGCTCTGCATTCCTTGTATATTTATATCAGGTATTAGTATCATATCACATTTTTGTTGTGAAAGGAATCTAATAGGATGCTTTCTTTGCCTACTTTTCTGAATAGCTTATTCAGTATGGAAATACATTTTTCCTTGAATATTTGATAAAATTCACTTGGGAATTCATCTGTTCCTAGTGAATATTTTCTTAGGGAGTTCATTCATCATATATTATATCTATTTTTCTAAGATAAGGTTATTTAAATATTCTATTAACTCTTCTTTTTATTCTGGGAAATTTTTATTTTTGTAAATATTCATTCATTTTCACTTAGATTGTTAGATTTATTGGCATATAATAGGGCAAAGTAGCTCCTAATGATTGTTTTCATTTCTGCTTCATTTCTGGTGAATTCAACCTTTTCATATATATATATATATAGTATATATTCTTTCATTTAAAAAATCAAATTAACTAATGATTTATCTATTTTATTCTCTCTCTCTCACATACACACACCTAGTTTTATTGTATAATGGCTTTGTTACTTCAAATTTTATTAATCTCTCCTTTGATTTTTTTAGGATTTCTAATTTGGTGTTTAATTAGGTATTTTTTGTTTTTTTTTTCATTTGCATGCCTAATTTTTTTATCTGATCTTTCTCTATTTTATTGTTGTAAATGTTTAGAGATACAAATTTTCCTGTGAGTACTGTTTTGACTGAATTCCATAAATTTTGGTATGTTGTCTCATTGTTGTCATTATCTTTATTGAAGTTATTGATTGTTTCTATGATTTGTTCTGTGAATCACTCGTCCATTAGGATTAGATTATTTAGTTTCCAATTAAATTTCAATATATGTTGAATAGAATTTTTATTGCATTATGATCTGAAAAAGATGCATTTAATATTCCTCTTTTTCTGCACATGGTTGTGAAGTATTTATGCCCTAATAAATGGTTAATTTTTGTGTAGGTGCCATGTACCACTGAAAAAAATATGTTTCTTTCTATTCTCATTTAATTTTCTCCAGAGTTTTATCATTTCTAACTTTTCTAAAATTCTCTTAATTTCCTAAACTTGTTTTTGGTTTGTGTTTTTTTTTAGATTTTCCTAGTTCTGAAAGGGGAAAGCTGGGGTCCCACACTAATATAACTTTACCATTTCCTCCTGTAACTCTTTTAACTTTTCCTTTGATTGTTGATGCTATACCATTTGTTATGTATATATTTTCTATTGCTATTACTTCATTTTCCTATGGTACCTTTAAAAAATTGCAATTTACCTTTTTATCTCTTTTAATTAAATATATATTTGCTTTGGTTTTATTTGAGATCATGATTACTATCCCTACTTTTTTTTTTAAACTTCAGTTAAAGCAAATAGATTCTGTTTTAGCCCTTCTCTTTACTCTCTGCATGTCAATGTTTCTCTGCTTCGAGTATCTTGCTTATAAGCAACATATAAGAGGATTTTGATTTTTAGTCCCCTCTAATATTCAGTTTTGTTTTATGGGCAAGTTTATCCCATTTACATTCAGTTTGATTATTAACTGTGTATTCCCCTCCATTCTATTTTTTCCCTGGTTATCTTTCTTTGTCTCTCCTTTTACCCTCTCTCCTCAAAATTGTTTTGTTTCTGACTACTACCTACCTGAGTTGACCCTCCCTCCTATCAGGCAACCCTTCCTCTTATACCTCTCCTCTCCTACTTCTCTGTAGGGCTCAATAAACTTATATACCTAAGTTAAGTGTGTGTTATTTCCTCTTTCAATCAGTTCTAATGAGAATAAATTTCAATCATTTTCCATTCCCTCCATCTTCATCCCCCTTGTAAAAAAGCTTTATCATCTCTCTTTTATCTGAGACAATTTACCCTATTCTGACTTTGTCTTCATTCTTCTTCCACTGTGCCTCTCTTTCATAACTCTATAATGTCATTTTCTTTCGGATATCATTCCATCATAGTCAATTTATACTCAGGCCCTCTATGTATACTCCTTCTTGCTGCCCTACTGATAAAGTTCTTAGGAGTCATAAGTATCATCTTCCCTTTTAGGAATGTAAGGAGTTTAACCTTATTGGAACCTTTATGGTTTCTCTTTCCTGTTTACCTTTTTGTGGTCTCTTGAGTTCCGTCTTTGAAAGTCAAGGTTTCTATTCAGCTCTGGTCTTTTCATCGGGAACGCTTGAAAGTTCTCTATTTCATTAATATCCATGTTCTCCTGTAAGGATTATACTCAGTTTTTCTGGGTAGATGATTCTTGGTTGGAATACTTGTTCTATTGCCTTCTGGAATGTCATTTTCCAAGACTTCTGATCCCTTCAATTGATAAATCTTGTGTTTTCCTGATTGTGACTTCAAAGAGTTTGAATGTATTCTTTCTGGCTGCTTGCAATATTTTCTCCTTGACCTGGGAGCTCTGGAATTTTCTATGATATTCCTGGGGGTTTTTATTTTGGGGTGTCTTTCAGGAGCTAAGTAGCGGATTCTTCAATTTTCATTTTACCCTTTGGTTCTAGGATATCTGGTCAATTTTCCCTCATACTTTCTTGAAAGATGATGTCTATGTTCTTAATTTTTAATCAAGACTTTTGGGTAGTTTAATAATTCTTAAATTAGCTCTTTTTGATCTATTTTACAGGTCAGTTTTTTTCCAGTGATATATTTCACATTCTTCCACATTTTCATTCTTTAGTTTTTGTTTTATTGCTTCTTGATGTCTTGTGGAGTTATTGGCTTCCACTTACCCAATTCTAATTTTTAAGGCATTATTTTATTCAGTGAGCAGCTTTACTCACTTTTCCATTTGGTCAATTCTACTTTTTTAATGCGTTTTTCTTTTCAATGTGTTTTTGTTCTTCTTTTGCCCTTTGGTTCATTCTGCTTTTTAAGGTATTATTTTCTTCAGTATTTGTGTTGTTTTCTTTTCTAAGCTTTTAACCCTTATTTATTTATTTGCCATCACTCTCATTTCTTTTCCCATAAAAAAGAGCTTTTTGAGCTCTTCCAAAAATTCTTTTTGGACCTGAGACCAATTGACATTTTAAAAAATATTTTGCATGTAGCTGTTTGGACATTGTTGTCTTTTTTTGAGTGTCTTTTGATCTTTCCCATTGTAACTTTCTTTGGTAATGTTATTTTTGTTATTTTTATTTCCTTATTCTTCCAGTCTTTTTCTTGAGTTTTAACTTCATGTTAAAGGTGGACACTGCTCCAAGGATGGAAATAGCACTGCTCCAAGATTTAGGTTTTTCATGCTACTGTTTTTGGAGCTAGTTCTGGAGGTCTCTAAGTTTTCCGTTATTTTAAAATGTTATGATTTCAGGAGAGATGTGGTCATTGCTCTGCTGCCCCATGATGCAGTCTGTGGGTAACCATAAGCAGTCTTTCCTTCCCTAGAACTGTGGCCAGGGTTCCCACTCCTCCTAATGCTCCTCCTTGCTCACTGACTGTGACCTGGAGCTACATATTGAAAAAGTAAGAAAGTTCTGCTTTCGGTGTCACAAGGTGTCCCCTCTAATCTCCTTCTTACCATTTATTAAAACTTCTTACTATCTGTGGACTGAGATCTCTGGAAGATACCACTTCTGGTTCAGTTGCCCACCAGTTGCCCCCCAGTGCCTACTGTTCCCTTGCCATGGTGCATCATGCACGCCAACGACACAGACTTTTCCTGTGAACCTTCTAAGTTGTCTTGAATCTAGAAAATTGTTTTCCCCATTCTTTTTTTGGTCCTGCCACTCCAGAATTTGTTTTCAGGTTTTATTTTAACATTGTTTGGAGGGGAATTTGGGAGGGCTTGGGTGAGTTCCTACTGTTACTATGCCATTTTGGTTCTATCCCTGGTGAAACACTTCTAATAGATGGAATATTGCTATTTCTGATTTCTTCCAAGTTTTGTGTTTTGTGGTACCAGAATTGGAAGGAGTACCTCTCCCACTGCTGTCCAATATATCAAGCGGATCATCACAATGATTCCGAGTAGGACCATCCTGCTACCCTATGCTGCCATATCAGTTTCTTAGATTCATAGGAGTAGTTGTAGAATAATAGCTGGGACACTAACCCAATCAATAGTACCAATAGAGTCCAGTTGCTCAGCATTGCAGGGTACCTGTCAGGCTTAACCAGACCATAGCAGTCTCTAAGTCTACAGTATCCATGTTGAATACCACCCTTGTTAAAAATCTGTTCCTTTGCTCAAGCACCATTCCATCCTGGTATGGATGATGTAGTAAGATTTTTTTTTTCGTCTTTTGGAGGGCAGTTGGGGTTAAGTAACTTGCCCAAGGTTACATGGCTATTTTGTGTGTGTGTGTGGGGGGGGGTTGTTAAGTGTCTGAGGCCAGAACCAAACTCAGGTCCTCCTGACTCTGGGGCTGGCGCTTTACTCACTGTGCCACCTAGCCGCCCCTTTTTATTTATTTATTTATTTTTTTTGCCTTTTGGAGGGCAATTAGGGTTAAGTAACTTGCCCAAGGTTACACGGCTAGTTTTTGTGTGTGTGGGTGTGGGTGTTAAGTGTCTGAGGCCAGAACCGAACTCAGGTCCTCCTGATTCCAGGGCTGGCGCTTTACTCACCACACCACCTAGCCACCCCAATGTAGTAAGATTTGAGAGGATTGTTATCATTGTTGTTGTCATGATCATCATCATCATCACAACCTATACCTGAAGTTTCTCCAGCTCATTTTAATTCAAAGTATCCATGACCTATTGTATAAAAACCTACTGGTTTTATGCATTTTAAATGATACAGTTTTTTTCATTCTTTTCTTGAAAACTAATAATTAAATCATCTAATGTATCAACATGGAACATTATCTCACAAAAAAGTCAATGTTATTTTATAAATGAAATCTTACATAAATAAAGAGGGCAGGTATACTAAAAGTTTTGCGTGATCAGTAGTTAGATCATATGTCTGATTTATTTATATCCTTTTTTCCTATGATTCTGGTACCCAAATGAAAATTCCTTTTCTCTGTTATATGTATGCAATTTAATTATTCCTGAAATGGCAAGTGTACTCTACTATAACAGGAAAAAAAGTCACATATTTTTATCCATACCTTCTATTTCAATTACTGATTTGTTAAATGAAAATCCTAGACAAGTCATTCAATCAATAAGCACTTATTAAGTGCCTACTATTTTTAAGCATTGTGCTTCAGTGCTAAGCATACAAAGAAATGTATAAAATAACCTCTGTTCTCAAGGAGTTTGCAACCAAAAGGAGCATAGACTGTGAAGACATATACAGTCAAATTATGCATGAGATAAATTGGAGATAATTAATAGCAAGAAAGTACTAGAATTATGATAGATCAGAAAAATGTTTCTTGCATTTTATGTATTCATTTTTTGCTTGCTCAGATTGACTTCTGATTTCAATCAAGATTCCAACTATTCATGGCCAAATTGATTAATAGTCCAATTTAATCTTTTTTTTTGAGAGGGGAAGGCACGGCAATTGGGGTTGTGACTTGCCCAAGGTTATACAGCTAGTACTTGTGTCAAGTGTCTGAGGCTGAATTTGAACTCAGGTCCTCCTGACTCCAGGATCTGTGCTCTGTTCACTGTGCCACATAGGTGCCCTTGATTTGATCTTGTGTCATTTTAACTATATTTGATGATGTACTCTGAGGCAATGGTCCTTGTGTTGTGCTCTTGTACTGATTGCTATCATCTCAGATTCAGTTTTCCCTCTATAATGTGATAATACCTTTATCCTGGTTTCTCTAGTCATCTAGGAGTTCTTCCCTCACAATAAATCTGTTTTAACTAGAGTATAAGTTAGAGCTAGTGACTAGTAATTAAAGGATACAATTCGATAAAATAGGGATAGGAAACCAAAGTAGTGATAAATGATGATGACAGCATCATCAGCATCATCCATTTTATATTTATTTAACATTTATAAAATTTTACAAAATTCTTTCCTCACAATAATTCTATGTGGTAGAAAATACAAATGTTATTGTTATCTTGATTCACCTATAAGGAAGCATATTCAGGGATATCCAGTGACTTGCTCATGGTTACATAAGTATTAAGTATCAAGGACATGATTTGCACCTGACTCAAAATCCATCAATCTGTCCTGTTGTCATAATGTTATATTTTGGAATATATAATACAGCAACAGGTAGTTAATAAATGAACCAGTATTTTTAAACACCTCACTTTGTGTCTAATACTGTGCTAAATGAGATAGGAAGACATTAATAACCCAATCTGTGTGCTCAAAGAGCTTACATTTTATAGGTAACTCACCTATGCTGCTCAATGTGTCTAACACAACAATAAAGTGAATTTTCTGCCATTTAAGTTAACCTCCACATTACCAGCACAAATAGTAATAAATAAATATGCATTGTCACTTGTTAGAACCTTGTAATTAAGTGAAACTATATAATAAGGATGATTTATTTTTTTCCAAATTAGAGTATTTGAAATAGAAGTTTTTTATGAAAGAAGAAAAGTTATTTCCTTTTTCCCATAGTCAATGAAAAGGATATATATTATTTAGAAAATATTACATATGACTACACAATAAGACATTTTAGCTAGAGGGGAATTTGTTTGGTGCATGTAATTTTTTTAATATACAATTATAAAATACTATCATTCTACCATAACATCAATATCCTCCAAACAAATACTTAACATTCCTGATTCATTCCATTTCATAGCTAACTAATCCCACAGAGACTAGACCTGCAGTCTATTGACATGTAGAAAAATTTCCACTGAAGTTTTATAAAAATAAATGTGACATTCATTTTGGGAGATAGTTTTATGATTTCAGCCTACAATTAGCTTCATTATTAAGGAATTATTGAGCTGGGTCCTAGTAAAGACAATCATGAGCAGCTCTCTTGAGGACTGCTGCTGTGAATAACTTTAAGGATCTAATCACATAGAATAGTAAACTCTCTATTTTTCAGCAATAAACTAAAGCATAGCATTTTATAAACTGAAGCACAACATTCACAATAATATAACAAAATAACTTATTACTAAGGTGGCTACATAGTCATAAACATCCACCCCTAGGTCACAGTAAATTACAATCCCATCAGTCAATACGGAGTACCCAAGTAAAGTCTTTCATCTTTACTAGAGGCAGGCTTCCAAACCCCATGGATCTTCTTCCATGGACTGATCATTCCCAGCTCTTGCCTGGATTCACACATAGGCAGCTCTCCACTCCTGTTCCGTATCTCAGCTCATGGGGACAGCTCCACTCCAAGCTCTTCACAGCTTCCATTTCTAGGAAAACAAAGCTTAACAAGGCTACAACAACATTTACACACATTGCCAGCACTATCATCTGAATTAATTTTCTGTCTGACAAAGTAACACAAATCAATAGAAAAGGCTTCTGTCTGAGAAATCAAACACAAATCAACAGTGAAGTCCTCTCTCAGGAATTCTGTAACAACAGTAAAATCTTCTTTCAGGACTTCTGTAACAACAGTAAAGTCCTTTTTCGCAACTGACTAAGAGAAATATATAGGGTGTTTCTGTCAGACAGAACAACAGATAGAATGCTACAGAGTGCTAACATCACAAATATTCTCTCTCTCAGTTCTCAGAAAGTGACATAGATCAACAGAGTACTGAAATCACAAGCATTCTCTCAGTTCTGTCTGCTCTCACCTCTCCTCCAGCTTTTTCTCTGCTCTTTTCCTTCCTATTCCACCCTTCCTGCTCTACCCTTCCCATTCCACTCTTTCAGCAAGCTCCTACCACCATGGGTTCCATGTGATTACATTAAGCCTATTAAGGGTAAGGAAGGTCTTCAAACTCCCTTAGGCCTATTAAAGGCAACACAATGTATACTATTTCCAACAAAGACTTTTGATACAATTAAAGCTAGGCTCAAAGGCATTTGAATAACTGAAACAAGCATCAAAGTACTACTTTCCTTGCCCTTACAGTATCATGAAGAATATTTTTTTTCAGAACTATCTACCTTTTCAGAATCTGTTTATATTTCAAAAATGTAAACAAAATACATCATATACTTAAGATTGTGCTTTGGAGAATTAACCAAGAGCACACTACGGACAAAGATGTATCCTGAGAAATGTTTCACCAGAATGCATATTTCAAACCTCTGTTCTACTATGTTGAAGGCAGGTGTCCAGATAAAATATCTCATAATTATCTGACTACATGTTAAATGAGACTAAAGAGATGGAATAATAAAGGCACTAGTACTCTGTTATCTTTCTCTTTGTGGTTTGAAAAGCTATGGTCACAAAATATTAGAGTTGGAAAAAATGTCCTCAGAGATGATCCAGCAGAAAAGGGTTCTTAACTCGAGACCTATGAATATGTTTGTTTATTCATGTGTTTTTATTTTGATTTCAATGATAACTATTTTCAAATAATGTATGTCCTTAATAATATATATATGTATGTATGTGAATATATATATATATATATATGTGTGTGTGTGTATATGGCTGAGTGTGTGTGCATTTAAAAACATTATTCTAAGAAAGGATTTCAAGGAATCATCAGACTGCTAAAGGGAACCATGAAACAAAAGAACTCAAGAATCCCTCATCTAGCCCAATTCTCTTATTTTTTATATGAAAGAATAAATGATATTCTCAAAGTCATGTAGTTAATAAGTAGTGGAGACAGCATAGGGCATCACATTTTCTGACTCCTAGACATGTTCTCTTTCTACTGTACCATTTATTTCTATTTTAATGTCACATTAAAAATAAGAAATTGAAATTGCACATCTGTTATATATTTTCCATGATTCCCTTTTATATCTTCTTATATTCCAGATAAATCTGCTTACTTACTATGCACTAAATTTGGGCATTTTTTCTGATACTTCTTTGCTTTTGTACAAGGTGTCTCCAATAACTGGAATAAATCACATTACCCCATCCCCTTTACCTCCTTTTCTACTCCCATACATGCAAACCCCTCTTTCCTTCATCATGCTCAATATTTTCCTGTAGACCTATTATGTTAAAGAGAAGAAATTGCTTGGGAGCAAAGTCAATGAGTACAGTGTGAAATATTTACCTTCTGGAACCATATACTTAGATAATTTTTGCCTTTACCGTCCCCATTTTTAAAATTATATAGATTTAAATATTATATTTGAGTACGTCAAAGAGGGCTTGGGGCAATAGAATTCATAACAGTGAAGAACCTTGTTTTAAAAATAGCTTATCTTTATAAAGAATACACACACTTATTAAATATTGTTTATTGTCATGTTACAAGATATATACGCTAGTATGTCTTTAGATATTTGATCTCATTTTTTTTATGAGTGTTCTTCCTAACAATACAGATAGTAACTCACTCATACCCTCTCATCTTCTATAAATTTTGTCCATGTAACTTTCCAAAAATAGTGTGGTGGTTTGCCATTTCCTTCTACAATTCATTTTATAGATGAGGAAACTGAAACAACAGGGTTACATGACTTGCCCAGAGTCAAATAGCTAGATGGTGACTGAGATGAGATTTGAACTCAGGAAGATGAGTTTCCTGACTCCAGGCCTGGCACCCTATCCACTGTGTCACCCAACTGACATTTAATGAATTTCTATACCCATATATTTCAGTACATACATCAAGCTTATGGAACTCTAAAAAGTTATTTAATGGGGGGGGCAATTTCTTTTAGAAAAACTTAGAACTTTTTAATTTTATTTTCTCATGGATTAATAATATGGCATGTGTTGTCAGAGGTTTCAAGATGCTGAAACCCTAGATATGAGAAATTTAGAGCTGAGTATTTAAGATATGAAATGATGAATGTAATGGCCTTCAGGTTCTTGGCAAATGCTGATACATATGCATGTGGTCTAAGAATAATGTGACTTACCTAGTATTTTTCATATAAGTAACTTGTCACTTCTTTCTGGCTTCTACAGAGGATGGATTATACAAACTTTGGCTTCCTGGGGATATTGGTTAATTTGCACTAGATCATTTACCAAGCACAACTTATTCATCACTAATTTCTAATATGACTTTCACCATGTCATTTACCTGGTAGTTTGGATTCAGGCTATTTCTGACCAAATAATAAGGGTAAAGGCAGGGGAGTAAATTAATTATTTTTTGAAGTGAAAAACTATTTTCTGCAATAATGTGAATTAGTGCATAGAATAGAAAAAGTTTTTATACATGAGATATCTATTTTTATAAACTAGACCAGACATAACCCTATGTCTGAATCATTTTATTCAGAATATTAAAACTTCCTGTTGAATTATACTGAAAAGTGTACTTGTTTTGGATAGAACTTCATTTTCTACTGAGTGGAGAGTAAGTTGACATTGATCTGAATTATTCTGTATTCTTCTTGAATATGCTATTCAGGCTTCCAGCTATGTTTGAGATTAAATTGTAACATCAGAGTAAGAAAAATATATTTTGGTAACTTTCCAATTCAAAACATGTACTGTGGATATAACTATATATCTAGATGAAAACTAAAATAACTTATATAATTGCCTGTATATTTCTCAACATTCATATGTTTAGCATCACAGGGAACAAAATATGCTAATACCTAATGTAGGTTGTCTTTCCTTTTTTAAGGTTTCAAATAAATATTTGGAATCCAAAGCCTATACCTTCAAGAAAATGTGTTGAAATGTTGCCTTTAGTAAATTAGATTTTTTTTGGAGGTCAGTTGGGGCTAAGTGACTTGCCCAGGGTTACACAGCTAGGTTTTTTTGTTGTTGTTGTTGTTGTTTTTGTGGTAAGTGTCTGAGGCTGGATTTGAACTCAGGTCCTCCTGACTACAGGGCCAGTGTTCTATTCACTGTGCCACCTAGCCGCCCTTAGTAAATTAGATTTTTAAGTGGAAAATAGACAGAGGCAGAAACCTCTTGCTTTTAGAGGCAGAAATCTCTAATTTAGTAAATTAGATTTTTAAGTGCAAAATATAAAGAGGCAGAAACCTCTTGCTTTTAGGCAGGAAATGATCATTCTAATAGTGGAAAACAATTAATAACAGAGAAACCTGGATGTATAAAACACACACACATATATATATATATAACTGAAATAAACAGTTGATTTCTGATCATTATCCATAAAAAATGAAATTTGGGAGAACATAGAAATTATGGGGAAGTCCATTTTAATTTGTGGAGGATGCTGATAACAATTATATTTAAAAATTGAGTTGTGAATTTCAGTGAGTGTTGAAAGAGAATCAAGATGATTGCCAGCTTATTAGGAATGTTACACAGTGAAATTCATGCATGTAGTTTTAGCGTAGATAGTCTTAAAGGATTTTTCAATTTATTTTTAAATTGACATCTTTTGCTTTCAAATTACCTTCATTTCCCAATATCTTTTAACTCTTTTAAGAGTCTGTGATCCTAGATTCAAGTGAAATAAAAGTTAAAAATGTAACATTTTCTTCTAAATTCAGCACCCTATTTGTTTGTGTACATCTGTTCTTTTTTTTTTTTATTTTCAAACTATTAGAGTGAGTCAGAAAGAGGATGCAAGGAGTTTGCCTGAGTTTTATTTGTTTGAGTCTCTGAATCTACTCAGATGTAAGTTATTACCAGTCTGCCTGATGGGTGCAGTATTTATGGGGAAGTACAAAAGAACTGTAACTAGCAGACAGCTAGCTAATGAGCTACTTAAAATTATCGATTTAGGCCTGGGAAGGGTCTTCTACAGATGAAGAAACTTAGCTTCAGAGAAGTTAACTGACTTGCCTAAGGTTACACAGGTATTAAATTATAGAATGAAGGTTATATTTCTCCAAATTTAACTTGTTTTTAGATAAATTGTAATTTAGGTCTCAGGGACTAGGAGACAGTGTTATGTGATAAGGGCATGTCAGGGGCATATCAGGGGTGGGGAAACATGCAGCCTTGAGGACACATGTGACCCTCTGGGTCCTCTAGTGAAGCCTTGTCTGGATCCAAACTTCACAGAACAAATTCCCTTAATGAAAGGATTTGTTCTGTAAAACTTGGATTTAGGTTTCATAATTCTTCCTCTGGATGTGGATAGCCTTTTCCATCCTGAATCTTCTGGAGTTGTCTTAGAACTTTGCATTGCTGAGAAGAGCCAAGTCCATCAAAGTTACTCATCAGAGATGCTATATGTCTGTAATTATGTACAGTGTTCTGGTTCTGTTGTCCTCATCTAGCATCAGTTCATATAAGTCTTTCCAGGTTATTATGAAGTCTTCTCCTCATTTCTTATAGCACGATAGTATTCCATTGCAATCATATACCACAACTTGTTTAGCCAATCCCCACTTGATAGGTATTGCCTTGATTTCCAATTCTTTGCCTCCACTAAAAGAGGTGCATTTTTGTACATACAGGTGCTTTTGCCATTTGTACTATCTCTTTGGGATATAACTCTAGAAGTGGTATTGCTGGGTCAAAGGGTATACACATTTTTATAGCCCTTTGGGCATAGTTCCAAATTGCTCTCCAGAGACAACTCCAAAAGATTCATGATGGAAAAGGCTATCCATATCCAAAGAAAGAATTATAGAGTTTGAATGTAGATTGAAGCAAAATATTTGCTCTCTCTCTTTTTTGTGTTTTTGTTTTGTATTTTTTTTCTTCTCTCTCGTGGTTCATTCCATTGGTTATAATTCTTCTTTCCAAATTGACTATTGTGAAAATATGTTTAATGCATCCATCTTGGAGGGGCAGGGGGGAAGTGAGAGAGGGATAGAAAATTTGGAACTCAAAAACTTGTGGAACTGAATGTTGTAAGCTAAAAATAAATTTGAAAGGAAAAACAAAAACAAAACAAAAACCTTGAACTTAGTCAAAAGGCCATTCCCAAGGACCTAAAAGATCACATGTGACTTTGAGGCTGCAGGTCCCTAGCCCTGTGACATAGTGAGGTAGAGCAACCCCCAAACTGGCAAGTTGAGCCAGCAAAGAAGGGGCAAAAAGAGGCATGGCATATAAATTGGGTACAGACCAGAGATGCTGAGGGAGTTGTGTGGCAAGTCCCCAACTTGGGGTGTGGGGGTAACTTTGTTCAGAATGGATTGGAAATGTGAGAAAATGGAGACAGGCACAGATAAAAAGGACCTGAAATGACCTAAAAATCTCCCCTGGTTTTAAAAGCATTTCAGTCATCTAAATCTTCTAAGGCTTTTTACAAACTTGAAAAAATGAGAAATTTCAAGCAGTTACTAATTCCTTTTTTTAAATGCATTATCTAGTAATACTTCATTCATTTAGAATTCAGACTTTCAAAAGTCTCAGCTCTTCAAATCACAGCAAGAATAATCTATGGAAAGGAGTGGCAGTGGGGTGGAGTATACTTCTGAACTGCAGACATAGCTATTACAATGATTCTTTCTATAATCATTATAGAGTTTTTAAAGTGAGTTAGCTATCTCATTTAAGCCTCATAACAGCTTGAAGAATAGTCAAGTAAGCCAGTATTTTCATTTTACACATAAGGAAATTGAAATTCTAAAAGCTCCAATGAGTTGACTAAGGTATAAGCTAGGATGAGATAGAGCTAAAAATAAAACTCTTGTCTGGTGTAGTGGAAGTCACCATCCAATTACATCAAGGAAGCCATTGGCCAGTGGAAGAGAGTATAACATAAAGGTGTTCAGCATGCTGCTGTGGGCCCATGTTTCCAAGGGTTGCCTGAGGTGGATTAAACTGTAATTCAGGAATACTCAACAAAATAAATAAAAATACAACAAAATGTAGATAATATTACATTTTAAAACTGTCAGTATGTACCCCATAGGGACCCTTGTGGGTTAGTGGCCCTCACTTTTATTTGAATTTGACTTATTTGACAACTGTATTTGAGTCTCAGTATAGTATACTGACCTGACAGCACAGTGATTAGAACCCTAGACTTGGAATAAGAAGGATCTCAGTTCAAATACAACTGCTGTTACTCTCTAGTTGTGTTAACCTAGACAAGCTGTTTTACCATTAGTCTGTCTCAATTTCTTCATATGTAAAATGGGAATGATAATAGCACTACCTCCCATATTTGTAAGGAAAAAATGAGATAATAATAACTGTGGAATTTAAAGTGCCGTTAAACACTAGCTATCTTGATTGCCTGGATTCAATCCCAAGCCTTGCCACTTACAGCTGATTTATCATAATTGATCTACTTAACATCCTTGAGACTCAGTTCCTATCTCTGGAAAATAGAAGAGATAATTTCTATCCTATCTACTATGGCACAGGGTGGTTGCAAAGAAAGTTCTGTATCAACTTTAATGTGTCCTGAGACCCCAGTACCCAGTTTTGAAGTAGGAACTGTTGCTATAAGCAGAGATTTCCCTTCAAAATAAATATGGATGTAGACAGTTTGTCTTTGGAAACTCCTGACTTTGTCAAGAAGTACAACACTGTGCACTAGATTATACTGTCTGCTAGTGTTCTCCTTTGTCACCAGATATTTAATGTTCTCTCTAACTTCCCTTTCCTTTTTGTCATGTCAGACAGCCTCCCTAACTCAACTATTTCACAGACTGGTGCTGTTGGTCATAAGGGAGAAAAGAAATGAGGTCATGGATGGATAGAAGCATATCTATGCCCATTACTGAAAAAGCTAATATGAGCATACCCTACTGCCAGGATCATCCTCATATACCATGGGATAGTACATTTTTATCACATAAACCATATGAAAGCTATACTTGTTAGAAAATTTTTTGTATGACAATTTAAATAAAATTTAAAAAAATAAGCCAACATAATCATGAAAATATAATTAGGTGCTTTAAAAGTTAGCTAGAAAATCTATATCCCCAAAACTCTAAATAAAAATATGTGCAGATAGAATAATGGAACCCTTTCCCAATTGTGTTCTGCTTTAGATCTCCTACCCTTTCCACTTAAGAAAATATATTCTCCCTAGAAATGTCATAGATAATATTTATTTAAGGGCAGATGATAGATCCAAATTATTGAGTAAGATAGATATGCTATATTGAGATATGCTAATATTAGTATTTTGAAGTTCTCCCTTTGATAAAAGAAGATTCCCTTAAGGGAATATGGACAGTCCCTAGTAAAAATTCAAGAAATGTCATATTGATTTTGCTTACTCGACTATATTCCAGTCCTGAATCTGACAGTGGCACCATGGAATATTTTGTAGGGGTAGTATCCCTTCACATTCAAGTTGACCACACTCCTCATGTGCTTTCATAAATTTCAGTCATATCTTGTTTTAACTGTAACTTTCCAGACTGAATAGTCCTGTTCTTTTCAATCATTTCTCATAAGGAAACCACTCCATCTCCTTGATCATTTTTGTTGCCATCCTCTGGACCTTTTTGGGCTGTTATACATTTTCTGAGGAATGTTGACCAAACCTATGCCTAGGATAAGACTGGACTTTCAGTTTGGTTTTCTGCCTGGTTACTACTTAGTTGTATCCTGTATTTCTTAAACAGTGTAATGCGTAGGGCTTCAGCCTCAATCTAATAGCCCAAAGTGACTATATATTATTGTGTGGAGAAAAGTTTTGTTTAAAATGGCTAACCTTGCCTTCAATGCCTTCTCCTGTATTATCCTTTTCAAGAGGTGAATAGGCCTTTATCTTAGCCCTAGTGATCAAAAAGCAAACGTTATAACATCTTACCCATACTTTTCCTCTCTCTGGAAAGTGCAATTGGTACAGACTCCCAAACTTACAGAAAATAAAATGATAATAATTAAAGTTAGAAGACATTTCTGAAAGTATCTGGACCAAGGGTTCTTAACCTCCCTAATGAAGATATCCTCATTCTTTTCAGAAGAAATATTAAACAGATTAAAATTATATATAAAGACTTTTGGAACAAGTATATATCACTTAAGTCTTAGGTACATGCTAATGGATTTGTTGAATTTAACCAAAAGCAGATTAGTTTTTGAATGGAACCAATGAACTGGTTAAGATCCAGGAACCAAACCCAAATGCTACCATTGGGCAACCCATGCAACAACCTATGGTCAAACAAATGCCAGTGTCATCTGGATATTTCTATGAAAATAGAAGGATTTATAATAACAACTAAGGACCAGATAATCACCACTTGAAGCTAAAAGGGTCGTCTTTAAAAAGTTGAAACTTAGGGGACAATTCAGATTATACAAGGAAATGTTAAGAAACATGAGTTATATTTTTCAGGTTACAAAAAAAATGTATCTAGGGAATACCTAGTAAGACATAACTTGATTACATGATAGCTAGAATCATCTTGGAATCTCTTTATTTTTCAAGAATTGACAGATGATTAATCTTCATATCACAAGTATAGAGCTCATGTACCCTTGAAAAATCAAATAATAATCTGTATTTAAACTGGACCATTATCATAGGCCAAATTATTGCTCCCTCAATTTTTTTTGCTCCTCAAAAATTGCTCCTCAAGCATAACACTAGCCCTAAAAAGTAAAGAATGTTTTTTTTTGTTTTACTAGATATTACTATGCAATATACTCAAAACCTTCAAGCTTAAGGTAACAATAACAAAACCCTTTCAATAAATGGAGACCCACCATAACTAATAAAAGTCATGAGGGAGCAGGATGAAGTACACATCATTTCAACATCTTGTCTAGTTCTGCACTTGTCCTAAGGCTGTTTTCAATGAGCCTATAAAAGATGAACTTACATCGCAATACTTTTGTTCAACTACCAAAAAAAGTTATTTTATCCATCTGTTCAAAGTGTTCAAATCATTAAATCATATATATTATTTAGAATTGTTAGTTGGAGAAAAATAGCCTTACAATATTTGACAATTTAAGCACAAATCTGCTAGAAACAATTTTATATAATTTATCATTAATCTAATAGCCAAATAATTTCTACCCAACTGACAAAGTGCTCCATGTCTTTGGACATGATTTTTTACCCCGACACAATTTAAGGTAATATTTATAGGAACAATGAGCAATGGAAAAACATAATTTGTTAAAATATAGTTTGGAGATAGCATTCTAAAATAGTCATCACTCAGTTCTTTATCATGCCTGCCATGTAACAAAACAGACCTCTTCCCTGCCATCAATAGCTCAGTCTTTATTAATACAGATTGTTTGGTTCCACCTGCTGCTGGGTGCTTCAGGGAATGGCAGAAAGGAGATTGCTCTTAGATATACCAATTGCTTAATCACCTCAGAGGTGGGAAAGTCAATTATTCTATTATTATCTTATCCTAGACTAACGAATGGATTGGTAAAAGGTTTATTTCCAATCTCACACCATTTTCTTAAGTATGGCCTGTTGTTACCCACCCAACCCCCTTCAAACAAGAAAGTCTGGAGAGAGTTGTTTAAATTTTTGAGCAGATAAATATTATCTCTTAATATTTCTAGAGAAACTGAAAAGGAAGTTTTTTTATATGCTTCCACAATTCCTATGATAATGACAATAATAATAAAGTATTATAGAAATATGAACTATCAGAAATTCTAATATTTCACTGGTATGAGTATCCTCTCCATTGATCATAATAAAAAATGCTCTATAATTTAGTGGAGAGTTTTTGTAAATTGTTGTGGTAGAAAAAAATAATTCATCACCTTCTTGCCAGGCTTGTAGTAAGTGTCTCTGAACTTAGTGACACCCATCCTTCATTGGTAGGCTTTTAGTTCATCACTAATGCATTCTTTTTTTTTTAATTTTTCCTTTTGGAGGGCAATTGGGGTTAAGTAACTTGCCCAAGGATACAAGGCTAGTTTTTTTTCCTGTGGGTGTTAAGTGTCTGAGGCCGGACGGGACTTGGGTCCTCCTGACTCTGGGGCCTCCTGACTCCAGGGCCAGTGCTTTACTCACTACGCCACCTAGCCACCCCAAGTGCATTCTTTAATAATAAAAATCATCATCATCATCATCATCATCATCTATTTAAAGCTTTAAATTTTACTGAAGTTTAACATATATTTTCTCACCTTATCTTATAAGCCTTTAAAGTTTTATAAGACCTGCTAAAATATGTACTGTATTGGCATAACTTTTGAGAACCCAACATGATTTTCATGTGAAGGGACATTAGCACAAGGTTTAACAGAAAATTACATACTGAATGTAATTTGTAACCTTTTTCTTAATAACCCCTGGTCATCATTATTATCAATAATTTTAGTCACTATGAGTTAGACAGCTGAACTATCCCTAGCACAAGTTTATAACTTTAAGAGGTAATTTTAGCTCATATTTGTATTTCCTACATATTTTTTTTCACGTTATTTCAAAATATTTTGTATATTTAGGGGTTTTTAACTCTTTTTAATAAAAGTGGAGCACATGACTACCCAGAGAGTGAAACATAGATGCCTTTTTTAAGCTTGTTATTGACTTAAAATGGAAGCAGTTTATTTTTGAGTTGTTTTCTCATCATCATAGTTACAATTATTAGAATTAACTAGACTTTTTAAATATTTTCTTTATTAGAATTCCTAAAATAAAATCTACTTTATTCTTCTCATTGGCTTTAACCCTCTTAGTTACACTTGCATTACATGTTATTGCCAATAAACTTCAATATCCCAAAGGGCAGGGAATATTTTGGTTTTGTCATTATATATAAGTGAGTTTTACATAGTCGTTGCTTAATAAAGGTTTGTTGAATTGAATGGGATGGAATGTTATCACACTCTTCTCATGGGAAGATATTATTATTTAATGTCTTCTATTTAAATTATTTAAACCATGTCCCATCTTCCCAATTCAAGGTACAACTTTTTAAAATTTATTTACACTTTTGTTTCTTAGTCATGCTATTTCTTTGTTTTTAAAAGTTTTTAATTTAAAAAAAAGTTGGGGGGCGGCCAGGTGACTCAGCGAGTAAGAGCACTGGCTCCACTGTCGGGATGACCTGGAGATCAAATCCCGGGATCAGACACTCAGCACCACACCCAGAAAAAACTGGCCGTGTAACCTTGAGCAAGTTACTTAACCCTGATTGCTTTAAAAAAAAAAGTTGGATATAATCACAATGCTGGATATGAGTGTCACACAATTGTTTGACTCAACCTTGAAGTATGACATAAATTTGTTCTTTTCTTGTACCTGGAAATAGGTTGTGTCATTTATGAAATTTTTCTTTTTTAATTATTCATTGCCTCTTCTTGATTCATAGTGTATGAAAGTGATGTGTATGATGTTTAACATCTCTGACACTTGGGGGACTTTAATTCTTAAGGGTTTTTAATTTTGAAAAGTATTCAACCAGAGTATGTCTATTTTAGTTTTGTTTCTCTTTTCTGACTTTGTCACTTTTCAGTACATCATAAAATATATCTTTAATCCCCTGGTAATAGTCTTTTGTATGTTACCTTTTGAAAGTTTAAAGAATATCTTTTGTCTTCTGACTTTTGGATCCATTTTACATTTGAATCTATAGCTCTGTTCACTGACCACAAACTACCCACCTTATCATTGACAATAATTGAGAGTTGGCTGTGAGAATAATTTGTATAGGGATGGGATCTTCTGGATAGTCCTTTTGATAGGAAAGCAGTAGGCACATTGAGGGCACTCAAGACACTGCTGATGGTAACTTCCCTGCCTTTCTGTCTGCCTCATTTCCTCTCAAAATATTTATATTCTTTGAGATTTATCTACTGTCAAAAATTACTAGTTTTATTGTACTCTGTACCCCTCACCCTTCTAAAAGTACATCTGTCACATCTTTCGAGTACATAGCAAGCAGTAAAGAAGGCATATGGGAGGGGAGGGGAAAGTTGGTGAAGAATAATGAGGAGAAGATGGAGGAGGGCAGACTCTATTTCACATGATTATACATTACAGTGGGATGGTTTACCATAAAGAGCATATTTAAATTTGGTCAGCTAAGCTAAGTGATTTCTCTTTGAGATGCTCATCAGCAAAAGCACACAATGCAGCAAGGCACACAGTAAAAAAGCTTTTGTCATTTTGTTTTTAATTTGACATTTCCATTCAATTAGCCAAATTTTAAGCTTTGCTAAATCATTGCAGATTCTTTTCAAATGAAATTTATGCCTACAGGCTTGTATTTTTCATAACATTTAATTCATTAACCAACACATCAGATTTTCCCCTCTCTTTCCTGTAATCATTGGGTCATAGTCATAAATTTTAGAACCATGCATTGATCAAAGTTAAATTATTCAATAATTATAATTTAGGTAGATTAATTTAGGCCAGTAAAATATTATTCCTGGCATCCATGTAACAACCACCTAGTACTCCCTTAGTTTTCAAATGAAGAAATCTGAGGCACAGAGAGATAAAGTATTTTCTTTTCCCAAATTCAGACAAGCAGATTTGAACCCAGGTTATCTAACTCCAAATCTTATGCTGTTTCTGAAATAGAACAGTTGAATATCTTCCCTTTTTTGAGTATGATTGAAGTAGATAAAAATATTTCACTTGTCTATTTAGAATTTAACCCAAATGAATCTATGTATGCAAAAGATTATCATAATTGAAGTCAGAAATATACTTTGTCTTGAAGTATCTGGGAATATCAAAGTTCATTTTATAATTTGAAGTAAAAAACAGACCCTCAACAAAGCCAATATTTCATACATATAGACTTAACCCTACATATATCTAGTCTATGTGGAGAGTCTTTTTAGCAGTAATATATGGAACAGTGGAGTAAATACTTGAATGTAACAAATTCAAATTCTGTTCTAACTATGTGAGCTTAGCAAGTCACTTAACTTCCATTATCCTCATTATTTCCATCTAAAGCAGAAGGTTCTTCATTCAGGTCCTTGAACTTAAAAATAATGATAACTATTTCAGTATGACTGGTTTTCTTCATAATCTGATGTATTTTCTTTTATGTGTTTAAAAACATTACACGGAAAATGGTTCTTTAGACTTCACAATACTGCCGAAGAGATTTTACTACGTAGGTTAAAAATCTATGATCTAAAGAAATAGAGACAGTGATATTTTCATTGCCTCATTACAGTTATAAAAAACACTTAGATTAACATATTAGAATGTATTTTTAAAATTATAAAATCTAGATAATTGTGTTTATAGTTCAGTAGTTTTTAAAAATCCATAATTTGGTTGGTATGGATTTCCCCTCCTCTGTTTTAGTAGTCTTTGTCAGTCACCAAGGCTATTGATGATCATGTCTGAAAATTTAGGTCAATCCTCAGACAACAGAGAAATGTACAGAACATTACCAAGCCCTTGCATGTAATCTTATCAACTTTCTATGAGTTCTCAGAGCTTTTGTTTGTCTGACGTAGCCTTCAGAAACCACAAGTCACTTCCAAATTATAAGAAAGCAATATAGTAGGACTTTCATGGCAGAATACAACATATAAGCTATTAAGATATTAACATTGTGTTTGTATATGCTGGATTAAAAGAGCCAACCTAAATTATGATTGTGGAGTCAATTATTTTGTCATTTTCAGTTGTGTCTGACTCCTCTTGGCAAAGATACTGGAGTGGTTTGTCATTTCCTTCTCCAGTTCATTTTACAGATGAGGAATAAGACAAAAAGAGTTGTAACTTGCCTAGGGTCAAATAGCTAGCAAGTGCCTGAGGCCAAATTTGAACTCAGGTGTTTCTGACTCCAGACCCAGTGCTCTATCCAATGTACCACTTAGCTGCTCCTAGCTGAAGTCAATAAGGCAATAATGGGACAGACAGACAGATACATAGGAGGGAGAGAGACAGAGAGGAAGAGGGAAAGGCAGTGGAAGAGAGAGAGAGATAGCACCAAATTATATTTTCAGAAAAGGAGACAAAAAGGTTTGTTCTCCTCCCCTCCCCCATCACAATTGTGTTCAGTTGTAAGAGCTTTTACTATAAACCCAGAGGGGAGTTTATTTCCCTAAACTAATACCCTCTGAGTTGTTGTATTATGCATGAGAGCATTAATAAGCTGCTGCTTCTTTCTGGTTACATTTAATGCATAATGAAGATTGAATTCATGGCAATACACAGTGATCATGATTATTCATATATCTCTCTTAAGACTCTCTAGCTAGTGGGCCATCTCTAACCTTCCTCCTTGGGAACAGCATAATTCAGAACTCTGGCAACACAAAATCAGAAGCTAAAAAAAGGTATTACAATGCTGAGAAAATGAGTTTATTTTACTTACATTAGGTTCTTTTCAAGGGTTTAGGAAAGTGGAAGACATCAATAGCTTCAGACATTTTAGTTGATCCAATGAGAATTACTCTGCATGAATAAATGCCTAGAAAGATAATATGATGTATATGATACAGAAATATTGGATTACAATGTAGAAATGAACATTATGATCAATCTTCAATAAAAATAAAAATTGTTTGATGCTTTGTATTTTTATCCCCAGCACCTAGAATAATTCATGCTGAAGTAGGTATTTAATGTTTAATGATTGATTAATTGGCAAATCAATCATACTATGTTCCCTTCTACTAATCTTGTAAGAAGTAAATGTATAAATTTTCTCTCCTTTTAATTCCCAGCAGTACAACTGCCCTGTCTGCCCCCCAAGATTTTAATCTACCTCTACTTTGAAAAAAATCATAACTATAAATCTGTGATTGCAGAAGATAAATATTTTAAGTATAACAGTCATTGAGGATCAGAATGAGTCAACATTAGAGTTGCAATCAGCTACAAAACAAAATAGAATGCTACCTAAATACAAAACACAACTCATAAGGCATAGAAGGAATAACAAGAAAAATCTAAATATATTACTTTTTAATAAAAAAAAACTCACCATGAACAAACGCTATTCTGTGACATATACTTATTCTGCAGTGTCAAATGGAACATGTCACAATGAAAGGCTCAAACCTTTAAGTGCACCATAATACACACCAGGCACAATTGTCATATATAGACATAAAGTCTTTGGGGTTGGGGTGGGCAACTGGGTTGGGAGTGGAGGTTATTTTCAAACTTTCCTAAAGTGAACAGCAAGTATCTAATGTCATAATCTGGTCAGAATTCACTTTTTCATGCCCTGCCACCTTCCTGTCTTTCCTGTCTCCTCACTTTAGACTGTCTCCTCTATCTGCACACAAAGACTCTCTTTAATAATACCCTAATAGAACTATACTAAGGATTTTTACATATGAGGCAAATATCCCAAACCATTCCTGACAGGATGTTTGTAATCAGGTGGGAGAAGAGGAACAGACACTGTCCAATATGGTGTGAACAGAGATACCCTGGATCATGGAAGAGGGGGTGAGAACAGGGCATGTGGAAAACAGACTGTCTCCCTGGTCTCATGTTGAACAACTCGCAATTTTAGCAAATTATTCTTATTAACTAGCTACCAAACTCTGTTGTTTACATACTGCTGAATGACTGCCTATAAATACTTTCATAGCTTCTATAATCTACCTTTGAACAAAGTCCCACTCCAAAATCTTTTAGCTCTCTTCTTTGGCTAAAATGGTTTTTCCCCTCATAACAGTAATTTTAAGTTTTGTGTTCACTCTCTGAATACAAACATTTAGAATGAATGAAATTCTGATAAATTTTACTGTTCTCTGCTATGGAGCTTTAAATAAGTCACTGTACCTACATTAGTGGAGATGAGAAGCTAAAGGTCATGATAGGACAGGTTATAAATCTTCAGTCTTCTAAATTACATATCATTTTCTTTGTCCTGAAGTTTTAGAGTAAAAATATCAGAAGAGAAGTACTATGCATATAGATATCATTACCAATAGTCCACTTAGATAAAAAAAATATGCATTTTTCTTTTACTACTTAATAATAGGGATTCCTGACAGCCTCCTATGTTTCATATACAGGCACATTCTGCATAATGTTGCCTCATTTTCCAACAACAGTAGCAATATATTATAATAAAGCCACACTGAAACCAAAGGCAATAGTTTTTCTTCAATTTCCCTTCTTAAATTCTTTCACCTAACATTGCTTTTCTTCCTTCTCTTTTTTCTCATCTCCCTTATCTCACTTGCCTCTTCTGTCATCTTCTTTATCCAACATTGTTTCTTTGGAATAGCCCCTTGTAATGTGTACTTATTTAATAATTTTACTATTTAGCATTTAATTTTTGTATATTTATAGGCCTAATTAGTACCATTAGAGTAATACTTCTCAGATCAATATGCTGAAATAAATCAAGGAAATATTCTCTTTGAAAAATAGATTCCCATGAAAATCAAAAGAAAAAGGAATTATAAAAGAAAAAACTGACTGAATTCAAGTTGCTGCCATTATAAAATTTTCATTACAGGCAAAATGACTTTTTTAGGCCTTTGATACATGGACCACTGCCAACATTTATGACTAGGTCAACTTTCTTGAAAGTTTTCTGAAGTTTGTATAAGATATAAGTCAATTTTCTAACTGTAGAATGCAGTCTATCACATACATATAAAACTTTGTTGGTAGAAGTACACTATCCCTAACCAAAGTGTTCAGCTAGATTGTTAAAAAAAATTAATTGTATGTGTATGTGTATTTTCTAATTCAGTTTATCCCTTGTGTTTGAAAGTAAATAGTATGGGTTTTTGTGTTCTCAAAGCTATTCAGAGATGGTATATGGGTACCCTGCTACAAGTACTGTACTCGCTTTTTACATTGCTTTCTTAGTTGCTGGATACACTTAAGCCTCTTCAAAGGTTATACTATGTGTTGAGACAGATTGCATGCAAGGTAAAATGCATTCCTGCCCACAACTCCCATGTTTGAGGATAAATGTCACATGCCCTAATATTATTCCTTTCATATAATATTTATATCCATGAGGGGCGGCCAGGTGGCTCAGCGAGTAAGAGCACCGGCTCCAGTATCGGGATGACCTGGATCAAATCCGGGCTCAGATACTCAGCACCACACCCAGAAATAACTGGCCGTGTAAACTTGAGCAAGTTACTTAACCCTGATTGCTTTAAAAAATATATATTTATATCCATGAATGTGACATCCTGTAGACTGTCTTTCATTGTAGATCAGATTTTAACAATGACTTGAAGGTTTCTAATAACTGTATGATTATAGGATGGAAATCCAGAGCAGTTTTGGGCACTATGACCAATAAAGCAAATTCATAATGACATTTCTGAAGCGCTGGAGCATTTGGAATTTTTAATACACACATACGTATATATGGTATATATAATATATATGTATATCTATATATTTCTTACACTAGCAATACCTATTTACACAACTGGTTAAATTTAGTCTCTAATTATGCATTGAAAAAGAAGCAGCAGAAGAGTACAGAGTGCATTACTTCATGCCCTGCTATTAATTTCGCTTTCGTTGCCAGTTGTGCTAGCGGCATCCGTGGGACTTAGAGATTGCCACAGAAGAACAAACCATCCAGTGTAATGATTCTAAAGCAGCAGGCATTTGCTTGGCAAATTTTAGCAAAGAAGGGGAGAAGCTTAATGAGACATCCCTTAGATAGGAGGTGGAGGGATGAGTCGGGGCAGCAGAAGGAGAATCAAGATCTGTGGATCACACTCACTAAAGAGGCAAGTGTATAAATGTATCTCTAGAAGAGAAGGATATAGACTTGGATTAGCCAGTGAGGCTATGGAGGACACTGGAAGAGATGAAATCATCAGGGCCTAAAAACAAGACTGATGTCCTAGTGAAGGGTAACCCTCTTTACCCAGGTTATTCCAGACTCTTGTCACTCCCCCTTGCTTGCTATGTGCATGCCTTGAGTTTCATCCCGTATAAGAAGTTCACTCCAGAATGTGGGAGGATAAAAGCAAAATGAAACCTGGCATTTAACAGAGAGGGACTCATCTAATTGATGTCTTACCTCTGGCATGGCAAATGTGTGGGGAGCCAAATTTTAGCCCCAAAATTTCCAGTAGGAGTAGGAGACGAAAGAATTCCTACTAGGAGAAATGGGTTTATCTAGATCCTGTCAAAAGAAAGACTAAGTTCCCTTAAAAATAATGGAAGACTATATAGATATATTTTAGTCTTTTCCTTATGTTCACAGCATATTAAAACACTATTTCCTTGCTTTCAAAGTATTAATGAAAATGAAATTGAATCCTTGTTTGGGCTTGGTCTACTTCCAAAATGCTGTATGTCATTGTTTTTTCCAATGTTTTATTGACTCCTTTACTGGCTTTATATGTGAGTAAAATTGCAAGCAAGTATAGACATCAACATAAAAAATGCAAAATTAATGCAAGAGCTAAATTAACTTTCCTACACTTTCCCATCCATGATATTCTCCTACTGAAAGTCTAAAAGAGCTAAAAGCTCCTATGGAATCTTATGGGCTTCTCACATTTTTAAATTGTACATCTTATAATCATCTTGTATTCATTGTCTGAAAAGTGGTAAACCATTGTCAGACTTTTGAAAGGCAGCAGATATAAGTATGTATTATATTACGAGAAGAAACAATTATAAAGAGAGTATGAAATGAAGTACCTATTCAAAAGCTGTAATTGCAACTGGTAATTAAACTGAAGTGTTTCATTTTCCCAGTCAGCTCATCAATGCCACTAGAAAATAAACAATCTGAGAGTGAACTCTTTTGGGGGAAACAATAGTAATTAATTATATGTCTCAAGGGGAAATATATTTCTCAAAGCTTATTTTGGGGTGACCTTTTAAGTAACAAATATTGATTTACTTAGAGGTGAGGGAAGGTAAAAATAGGGTGAGAAAAACTCTGGCTACCATATAATATTAGCTTTAATTTGAATAGTCATGAAATCCCCAACATAACTCACACTTTTAAATTGAGTCTTATTGTTAAATGCATCATCCTCCCTTCCTCAAAGAAAGTAAATTTAGAGATTTAATAATTCAGTACCAAGAATGAAATAATCAAACATGTAATACTTCATTATGTGAAAACAGGAAGGAAAGTGCCTCCTTTTGTTGTGTAGATAATAAATATATAGTAATTTTTATTCTGTCAAATTTGAATGATGCTTAAGTATAAAGGTAGTTCTGCTACTTTTCTAAGAGACTTGTAGCAAATAGTTTTAACATACACTCTTCCCCCATTCAAATCTCTGATACTCATCATATTATAGAGTTGTATGGGGTTCTTGAAGATTATGCCAGAAAAGCAGAGGTTCTAACAGCATATATCAAACTGGAAAGGCTTTAATAAGATCATGGAAATAGATTGCCAACTGAAAATTAGACTAAGTTTAGAGTGATTTATCTCAAAAAAAACATGCATACATTTTTTTGTGTATTTTTACTTGCCACAGTTCATGAAACAGCAAATTGAATATGTAGAGGGTATGCTTACACTAATGATAAAAGTTTTTTTTTGAAACATGGAATTATATAATTATATATCTTATGAGAATACTGAATTTGAATTATGTAATTTAGGAATCTTAATTCAGCCATAGGATGGAGGAAAAAGTGGGGATGTGAGCGTGATTGACTTGCCACTAAGATATAGGGCAAACAGAAATATAGGGCAAACTGTAATATACTTTATTGTAGCTGCTTTGAGATGTGGCCATGATTTAACTCAATTTCAACCTATTTTCTTGGCTGTGGTAATCTTTAATGCTATGCAAATCATAAATTTAGAGTTAGAAGAATGTTAAAGACCATTTTCTCTTTCTCTCACCTTCTTTGTCATAGGAAATTATTTACCAAGTCTTCTCAATTTTACTTCTGTACCATGTCTTATGAGTTATCATTCCATAGTGGATAGACATCCAGCCTCAGAGTCCAAAAGGTGTGGGTTCAAGTCATACCTCTGACATGTTCTGATTGTGTAACCCTAGACAAGTCAATGCACCAGATAATTCTTGAAGACTACACTCTTCAGGGAAGATGCTAACTTACATAAGTAAAGGGAATTTCCTCATTATAATATCTTTGTTCTCATAAAATCTCAGATCCATTTCCAAAAAAGAATATCTTTAATCTTTCACCATCTGTTCACTCATATGATCAGCACTCAAATTCATGGTCTTATTACCTCTCACCTCTTAGTTTTTACCTTATCACCTGTAATAGTCTCCCAATTGTTTTATCTGCTTCTAGTATCTTCCTCTCTAATCCATCTTCTACACAGCTTCCACATTGATATTCATAAAGTATAGTTCTGATTATACCACTCCCCTGTTTAAGAAGTTCTAGTGGCTCTCAGTTACCTGTAGGATAAAATGAAAACTCTTCTATTTCACATTTAAAGTCATTCACAATCTAGCTCCAACCTAACTTTCTAGAATTGCTATTACCCTTTGAGCACCATACCACCAACAGGGCCTACTTGCTATCCCCTTTACATAACCTCATTCCATCATCCATCTCTATTCTTTTACAATCTATCCCTTGTGTCTGTTCTGTACTAATTCCCTGCATAATGGAGGGTCTAATTCCTTCTTCCCAAGGAAAGAGGTATTTCAGTTGAAGTGAGAGCTGTGGGTAGAGTGGGGAAGTATGGGTTTTGTTTGTAGAATCACATGTTTATCTCTATAAAGGTAAAAGACACAGATTGTCCCGTAACAATCACAGAGGGGTCTCTCTCTTAGTCACTGCTGGACAGATTTTTGCCACAGTCCTCTTTGATAGACTGATCCTTCACCTGGAAAATGGTCATCTACCTGAGAGCCAGTGTAGTTTCATAAAGGGTCGAGGAATGGTCAATATGTTGTTTGCTGCCCAACAACTACAGGAGAAATGCCAGAAGCAGAACAGAGGTCTGTATTCAACATCTATAGATCTGACCAAGGCCTTTGATACTATCAATTGTAGAGGCATATGAAAAATTATATCAAAAGTTGGTTTCCTGGAGAAGTTCATCAGCATTGTATGTCAATTTCATGATATTTGCCTGGGTTCTAGATAATGGACAATGCTCTCTTGCTTTCACAGTCACCAATGGAGTGAAACAAGGCTATGTGTTTGTTCCCATGCTTGTTAGCATGATGTTTGCAGCCATGTTGTCAAATGCTTTCAGTGAAGATGAACACAGCATCAAAGTCAACTACCGCACAAATGGTAAATTCTTCAGCTTGAAAGAACTATAAGCCAAGACCAAAGTAGAGGGAGTGTTGGTGCATGGTTTTCTGTTTGCTGATGATTGTGCACTCAATGTAGCCTCTGAAGCTGAGATGCAACAAAGCATGGATCAGTTTTCCACTGCTTGTGCTAATTTTGGCCAAACAATTAACACCAAGAAAACACAGGTGCTCCATCAGCCTCCACCACACCATCCATAAGGGGAACCATCGGTCTTGAATGCTGTGGATAAATTCACTTATCTTGGCAGTGTACTTTCCAGGGATGTACACATCGATAATGAGATTGATGCATGCATTGCCAGAGGTAGCTCAGTGTTTGGAAAGCTCTGAAGGACAGTATGGGAGAGAAGAGTATTATACTGACTACCAAAATGAAGGTCTACAGAGCCATTGTGCTGACCTCATTGCTGAATGCCTGTGAAACCTGGACAGTCTACCAGCACCATGCCAGGAAACTGAATAGCTTCCATTTCAATTATCTTATGAAGATTTTGAAGATCACCTGGAAGAATAAGGTACCAGACAGTAAGATCCTTACTCTAACTAAACTGCCAAGCATTCACACTCTGCTTCAGAGAGTGCAACTCTGATGGGCTGGCAATGTTGTTCAAATGCAAAATGTACCCTTGCAAAAAAGGCTATTTTTATGGAGAACTCACATAGGGCAAGCGTTCACATGGTGGTCAGAAGAAGCAATACAGGGACATTCTCAAGGTCTCTCTTAAGAACTCTGTAATCAATTGTGTGACATGGGAGATACTGGCACAAGATTGCTCAGCATGGCATGCCCACATCAGAGAAGGTGCTTTGCTCTATGAGCAAAGCAGAATTGAAATAGCTCAAAGGAAACGCAGGATGCACAAATTTGGGGAATCCACCCCAAATGTTCACACAGACTATTTGTGCCTGACCTATGGTAGAGAATTCTGACCTTGTATTGGTCGAATCAGTCACAGTCGAACATATTGAAACTTCACTCTAACGTAGTGATTTCATTTTTGTGTTCTTTGAGAATACAGATGATGACAACAACAATAAGAGTGGGTTGTGTTTGCAGAATCACATGTAGTCTAGTTTGGAAGAATCTGTTTGTGAAGGGGAGTAAAGGGAGAGAAGTTTAAAAAGATAAGTTAGAGATCATGAAAAGTCTTATTCAAAACTAAGTAATTTATAAATTATTAAATTCAAGTCTATATCTTGGGTTTGAAATAGATGGATACTTATCTCAAAGTACTTATTTATTATGGATATGTAATCTCTGACCAGAACATATTTCACTTAAATCATCTGAGAATTTACTATAGCTATGGTGGGTAGGATATATTTCTTCAAAGTGGGCGATTCAGAATTTCCTCTCTGTCTCTCTCTCCAAAGACAGATAAATAGCCAGATTTATAGGTAGAATGGATGTAATATTTACTGCATTAACTCAGATGAAAAATATCACTTAGTTTCAATATATATGTATGTATATGTATGTGTGTATATGTGTATATAATATATGTATGTATGTATATTCTTATGTCTATCAGAAACTACGCATGCAATCAAGCACAACTATCCCTATATGTTTCTATGAAAGAAATGTACATTTACTCATATAAATATGTCACTACAGATGCTATGAATTAAATTCTCACTGTGGAATTCAACTCATGGGAAACTAAATAATTCTAAATTGAGCTTTTGAAAATAACCCTTCCTTAAAAAGTTACCATATGTGACACAATGCTTTGTGAATTCCAGGCATTGCTAGTCTAGACAAGATGGAATATGCTTGTTTTATTAATAGAAATGTTGAGATACACTCTCATATAAACTTGGCCTGACATATTTAGAGGTGAATATCATAAGATCTGTTCTTGAAGTTTAAGAGAGAGCTTTTATTTCTGTGGAAATGTATATGATAAAAGATCCAATCCAATTCAACAACTTCATATTTTGTGCTTAGATTGTGCAGATCAAATGAAGAGGAATTTTAGGTGGGGAGAGCAGTATGACCAGAAGCATGGGGTTGACAGTATATGTTATGTTTTGGGAATCACAGGTGTGTCAAGTTGTCTGGGACCTAGGGTATGTTACCTAGAGTTGCATTTTAGATCTAATCATCCCTGGACAGACATTGCTACCTCTCCAAAATTTCAAACTTTCAAATTCTCCTCTGTGATAACAATCTATTCTTCCACAACACTACTCCCCAAATCTCCCTGAATGTGTTCTTCAGCCCTCAATGTGACATCTGATCTCTCTATCTTACCTTTTCTTCCTAGTCCATCATTTCTAGCCATAGTCTTTCAACAAAATACTTTTCTCTATTCCTGAATCCCTGCTTCCCTTGACCTTTTGCTATTCCAATGTTCCTAGTTCCCAAACCTAAATCACCCTCCAGAATATGTTCTTACATTACAGTCTAGAAGAGCTGAGGAGAAAGTAAGAGAAATCGCCTATAGGTAATTGAGGTAGAGTGGAGATAGAGGACATAAGACTCATGAATTGAACATTGAAGTAACTAAGGGTGAGGATTACAGTTGGGGTTATGGGAAAGACTAGGAACTGGATGATGGAGTCACAGATTAAAGTTAGGAAACTGAACCATCATCTGGTAGATGACAGAATGAGTATCTTGACAGATACCTCCAGTCTCATCTCACTCCATACATCCTACACAGTCAAATTAATCTTCAAAATGTAAATAACCTTCTCACTAGTTCACATCTATGTTTATAAGTGTCAATAGTGTTCTGCTTCTTGAAGAAGTGATATTAGTAATCTAACTGAAAAACAAAAATGAAAAAAATAAAATCCCCACATCACCTTTTTTCCACTTTTAGAGATAGATCTGAATGAAAAGGACCTGGATGATGCAAAAATTAAACTAGACAGAGGTGATAACATAGTAACAAACACTTCATTTTAGTTTTACTTCCTTTTCTTGTCCTTGACCACTCTATGGGACTTCCCTTTAGAGAAAACAATAAAAATGGTCAAAAAAGTGAAGCTGTATAATCCAAGAAAGCACCATTCTTTTTCACAAAGTCAATTCTCTAACAGTGAGTAATATAAATGTGTGTATATGTGTTATACATATGTACACACTTAATAGACAACATATTCATATGTATAAGTAGATATATATTCACAAATAGTTTATATTCTATATACATATGCATGCATACATATAAATATGGAACATTAATATATTAAATCACAGGACAATCACAGGAATACCTATACTCACAAATAAATGCATACATATATGCCTATGTACACATATCTATATAGGCATAAATATGCATACATAGTATATTACATATATGTTTGACTATATATGTGTGTGCACCTATGCATGTTTATATTGTATGTAAAGATATAACTAGGTAGATAGATGATAGTTTGTCTATATGTGTGTATACCTATGTATTTATATGTGTATGTACACATACCTGTGTGTGTATTCCATTGCTGAGCCCATGCTCAAAGTCTTCTCCATTTGTATAGGACCTCTCTCTTCTCTTCTCTTTTCTTCCCTTCCCTTCCCTTCCTTTCCCTTCCCTTCCCTTCCCTATAGTCTTCAGGAATTTGAGATCATCTCTACCCTAATACAAAGCAACTGAGTAGGGCTTTGTCCCATATACATATTAAAATGTCTAAATGACAAAGGAAAGTTTCAGCTCTATGGAATTAATTCTGAAAAAAGAAAGAATTTCTTTTAGTTGTCTTTTCATGTTCTGTTATTTAAAATCGGACATTCCACCCTTTTTTTTTTAAGTAGGCACCTGCTGAGTTAATTTGATTCTGAAGTAGAAATGAAACATTTGCAAATGAGATGATTAAATAGATTAGAATAGTCTAGAAAAAAATGGCTCATGAGCAGACTATTTTACCTTACTTGAAATCAATAGATTTTAAATACAGAAAAACTTTCTTTTAGGATAAGTGTAACTCCAAAGTCTATATATGATTCAGTAGATGATTATGTTGATAGTGAAACCAGTCAGCAAAATTCATCATCATCATGTATCTAATTCACTGTGAGTTGTTCTAAGTATGCCATATCTTGGGGGCAAATAGCTTATGTTATGCAGTGACCAATTTTTCACTGTCTACTTAATTTCAGTCACATATATACTAGTCAAAATGAAAATTCAATCATCAAATAATTCTGATGAAGTTTTCAATTGTGAATATAGGTGTATTTCTGTTCTATTTTAATTTGTTGACTAAATCTGTGTTACCTTCTATGTAATTCAATTTATGAAATTTTTCTCTAGAAATTCTTACCCTTAATATCCAATCTATTGCCAAAGGCTTCACATTTTATGAATAAAATATCTCTCAAATATGCTTCTTTCTCTCCTCTGACACTGCTACCACCTTATGTGGGTCTTCATCACCCTTCACTTGGACTACTGAAATATCCTCCTGGTGAGTCTAGTCTGTCTGCTCAAGTCAAGTTCCCCACTCCAGTTCATCCTCCATTCAGCCATAAAAGTGATTTTCCTGAAGTGTAATTCAGATCATATCATCCATCTCAATCAATTCCAGTGGCTCCCTATCATCTCCAGGTGATTTTGAATACAAAATCATATGTTTGGCATTCAAGGCCCTTCATAATTTCTGTACCCTCCCATCTTTCCAGCCTTTGTCCATCTTATACCCCCCCTACACACACACACACACACACACACACACACACACACACATATGCAGACACTTGACCCAATGACACTGACCTCCTTATTGTTCTAAGTAAGTCTGTTTTTTGTCTCTGGCCATTTTTTATATCCATCCCCCATGCCTGAAATGCTCTTTTTCTTCATTCCTTCCTGCTAGCTTCCTTCAAGTTCCAAATAAAACTCCATCTTTATAGGAAGTCTTTCCCAACCTCTCTTAATTCGACTGTCTTCTTTTCATTTCCGGTTTATCCCTCATAGTTTGTTTGTACATATTTGTTTACTTTTTTTGTCTCCCATTAGATCGTGAATTATTTGAAGGCAGGGACTGTCATTTGCCTCTTGTTATGTTCCCAGCAATTAGCACAGTGTCTAGCCCATAGTAGTTGTTGAAAAAAATGCTTATTGACTGACTGTTATCCTCTATTATCTTGTCTAGTTATAAATTGTATGATAGCTTAAGAAGAGAAGAAGAATATCTTTATTTTGATGAATCTTATTGTTTGATCTCACAGGGTGACATTTAAAAAAAATTTCCCACGCATTTTTGGGAGAATACCTCATTGAAATCTGTATCCCTTAAGCACTGACTAGAGGCAACCTGCTGTTTCAAGGGCTTTGAATCTCAAGCATCCTTAGTTGTACTGCAATTAACTCTCTTAATTCACCCATTATATTTTTCTTCACTTTATTAACTTTGGGGAGCAACCACTGCACTTGATGGTCCTGAATCATTAAAAGGCACTTATTGGGGAAATAATAAATAGATGTGTTAATGATGAGACAAGAGGAAGAGCAACTTGATTAAAACTTTTTTTTTCAGTATAAAGCAGTCTTCAGTTCTTGGGCCACATTTACCATTTGTTCCAAAAACTGGATGGTTTATTACATGAAAACATGAAAAAATGAAATTAATTTTTAATTACTGTATTGTGGCATCCTCCACTAAAATCGTAAATCAATGTCTCTTCATGGCATCAAGTTGATACTGGTTTTTCCAAGACTAAGCTAGAAGAACACAAGTTCAGACATAGGTTTTGAATACAGGTCCAGTCACAAACTTTTTGCTTATCATTCAAAGACCAGCCAAGCTAAGTGAGGAGAGAGGCTCATTGCTAAATTCACTTCCAAATGATGACATTTTTGATGGCAGAAGGCACTTGGAAACTGTCTAGCAAGTTTTCAAGGGTTTGTAATTGGCATTTGTAGAGGAACTATGTTCACTAGTGAAACCCTAAATCCTCAAGATTTGGGAGCACTTGGGAGCTTTCTGTTACTTGCTGAGATAAACCATTCCCATTTCATATGATCTTTCAGCTAAATATATTTTCCCTTTATATCCTATTTTTTTGTGAAATTGGTATGCAAGAAAAAAAATTTACTAAATGCCATGAGTGAGTAATTTATATGTAACATTTTATTAATAAAAACAATTAGCTTTTTTAAGGAGAAATTGCATTTTTCTCTACCAACTCAATATCTATTCCTTGGCTTGCATATATCTGCATATGTGTGTGTGAAGTTAAAAATAATTGAATTATTCTGTATCTTTCCCATGTGATTTCCCTCTCTCTCATTTATTTAATTGAACTGAATTCTCTATAAAGTTTAGAGATGTAAACTCATGATTTGTCTTTCCACATGGATCTTCCAAGATGGTTTTCAAAAGAGTTCTAATTAAAAGTTTCCCACCTTGTTAAATATCCTTATCAAGGTTATGAAGTTTAAATATGAGAGATGTCAAATTTATCCAGTGAATTTATTAGTCATATGAGATTATTTTATTGTTGTTTTCAGACCAAGTTTTCTTAGTACGAAATATATATATATATATATATATATATATATATATATATATATATATAGACTATTTTTAAGTCCCATACTCAAAGGTTTTTCACTTTTGTGAAAGCCTGTTGGAACCTGTGCTTTGTTGATATAGCTTTTGAGAACTTGAGGTCATCTATACAATGAGATGAGAGAGATTTGATAACAAGGAATTTGCTACCAGAGTCATGAGAAATCAATCATAGATTGCTTAGTAAAGGAAGTAAGCAGAATTGTGAAGGAGAGGAGGAATATTCTGCTGCCAAGGTCTGTATGGCCACTAACATTGATCCACATGTTTGTTTTAGCTCACCTATCAAAGTCAGGGAGAGAGTCTGTCAGAATGTTCTTTAGCTAGTTCATGAGAAAGAGAGACAGACAGAGACAGGCAGACACAGACACAGAGACAGAGACACAGAGAGACAGAGACATAGACAGAGAATGAGAGAGAGAGAGAGAGAGAGAGAGAGAGAGAGAGAGAGAGAGAGAGAGATCTCAGTAGCAGGGACATCTTTCCTAATTTTGCATGCTGCAGGATCTGTGATGGTAATTCTATAAAATGTACTTGTAAAACTATAGCTTGGAGCCATAAAATGAGATCTTTTTGAAAGGAAGAAAATATACATAGACATATGTTAAAAAATTTAGCAAATTTTAGCTGCATTTGGGTTTCATATAATTAAGATTTGGAAGGAAGGGAGTATTTCCTATAGTCACATTAATATATTTATAAACTTATTTATGTATGTTTAGTTATGTATGTATATATGTTTTTATATGTACATTTGTACAATTCTGCCTCTAGGATAATTCAGAGTTGTAGCTCAATCACTGTGACTATTGTAACTGCAAATTCTTTCCTAAGTCCAATAAGGACATATGAAATAGAAGAAATTATTTGAAAGTCACAGCTGAATATTGAAATCCTATCTTGGTAATAATCAGAATATTATGAAAGTAGAATATGAACCTGAGGCTCTTTTCAGTGTTCACTTGAAATAATTTTGCCACTGAAATTTCTTAACATGAGTTCACTGATAAGAAAAGCAATGAGGTTTCAGTGAAATAAGCATCTCTGGTCTTTCCTACTGGCTTCAAATGGTATTAAGGAAAGATCCCCAAGAATGGATATGACATATGAAAAACATGGATGAATTGGGAAAGAATGCAAAATATGTAATGTAACAAAGTCAAATATAAATAGTATTTTATACTATCCAAAGCAAAAGTATTATTCTTCATCATTGTAAGAGTTATACTTGTTCATTTTTCCCCTGAAGGGAAATTCATTCACTGAGTATGGAAAAAATACCTCTCAACTTTCATAGAATCTCCATAGAATGGTATTGCTGTGGGCAAACAACTGAATTCAGAACCATAGGATCTATTTGAGTCCTACACCTGTCATTTCCTAACTGTATCATCCTGGACAAGTCATTTTATCTCCTTGGATTTCAGTTTCCTAATCTGTTAAAGGAGGATGTTGGGCTAGATGACTTCTACAATCCCTTCTGATTCTGAATCTGTGTTCCTATCGTCTTACATATTCAGCTGCATTCTCTTAGTCTGCTGCAATATACTCACAAGACCCCCTCCCTAACAACCATAGACCCTGATGCCCCTACAACATGCTATCTTCAGATGTGTGTTGGCCAAAGAAGTGTCCTATAGTATAACAGGGCACTTAATCTTAAGGCTGCTGAGTCCCAGAAATATGTAGCTATTTTCTGTGAATCATGGTGACCTAGCTTATGTCCCCTAGATTATTAAAGTGTACACCTGTATTTTCTGAGTCCTATAGACCTCTTATTGCTTCTTTCAATTTACCACTATGGGCCTTTACTTGCTGTATAGGGAATGTCTGACTGTCCGTCATTACTTATCAGCTCCCAGTGGTGTCATGTCTCTTTGGATTCAGAATGGGCTCAAGACATAGAGATTCATTAGGAAAATCAAATAATATATCTACTATTTGTTTTTGTAACTGCCTTGCATAAAGAATTAGATACCACACACACACACACACACACACACACGCATGCACATATACATATTCACTAGCCAACTAACTAGTCAATCAACAAGTATTTATTTAACCTTACTATGTGCCAGACACCGTCCTTGGTGCTGGGAACACAAAGAAAACTAAAATCATTCATTAACCTCAAGGAGCATATATTCTAACAGGGGAGGCATCATATATAAATTAGTACGTAAAAGATAAACACGGAGTAGCTGGAAGGTAACCTCAAAAAGGAAGGCACCAACCAGCAAATTAAGACAGGTGGGGGAGGCGGTCTGAATCTCAGCGTGGAGAACATCACGGCGGCGGCCGCCTGGGCGGAAGCTTCGGCCCCCGCCCCCTCCTCTCCTGCCCCGAGCACCCCGCGGCCGCTATGTCCCCTGTGCCCCAGAGCGGGCCATGCTGAGTTTCCGGTCCACCGTCTCCAGAGTTGTCTTGGGTGCCTTCGGCGGCTGTTGCGCGCGTCGTCTGAGTGCCGGCATGTTCTACGCCGTGAGGAGGGTCCGCAAGCCTGGCGTGTTCCCCACGTGGAGTGAATGTCAAGCACAAGTGAACCGATTCCCTGATGCCAGGTTCAAGAAGTTTGCTACCGAGGATGAGGCTTGGGCCTTTGTCCGAAATACTGCAAGCCCTGATTGTTCAACAGAGCAGAAAAAGAAAAGTGTTTCACCCCGAAGTGAAACCACACAAGAGACCCTGTGAGTCATCAGATGAAGAGGAAGAGCCTTGTACAAAGCTTACAAAACAAAATACAGACTAAGTACCTTTACTTAGCAATGAAACATTTTCTTACATGGGAGATGCAGCTGTGGTTTACACAGATGGCTGCTGCTCCAGTAATGGGAGGAGGAAAGCTCAAGCAGGCATTGGTGTCTATTGGGGGCCAAGCCATCCCCTAAATGTGGGTGATAGACTTCCTGGGTGACAGACAAACTAAAGAGCAGAAATACATGCTGCCTGCAAAGCAATCGAACAAGCCAAGAATCAGAATATCAGTAAACTGCTTCTCTACACAGATAGTATGTTTACTATAAATGGTATACAAATTGGGTTAAAGATGGGAAGAAAAATGTCTGGAAAACAAGCACAGGAAAAGATGTCATTAACAAAGAAGACTTTGTTAAACTTGATACACTTATTCAAGACATAGACATTAAATGGATTCATGTTCCTGGTCATTCAGGGTTTGCAGGCAATGAAGAAGCTGATAGATTAGCAAGAGAAGGAGCTAAAAAATCTCAAGAATCAACATAGCATCATTTTTATAATCTAATTAAAGAGCAAACCAAGAAAAAAAAAGAAAAGAAAGGTGGGCGAAACTATAAAAGTTCACAGGAGCTGAAATTATGCTCTTGCAAGACTGACAAGTCTAGCTCATTTGTACTCTTTGCATTGTCTTCGCAAAGTCTTTGACAAAACAACAAGAATTTGACCAACACACCAACACTATTTTGGTAAAATAGCCTAATCAATGAAGAACTGGTATGATTCTTAGTACATGGGACAGCCTACAGTCTATGATTCCCACATATGCAGTTCTGATCCCCAAACCCTTCTGTTCTCAATTAAGGCATTCTGCCATCACTACTCACGGGGAAAATTGTTGAACAGAACTGTTCTTCGGGACCTGATTTTCCCCAAGATGATTCTGCTGGTTGCTGAAAGAGAAATCTTAGGGTAAAGTAATCATTCAGTGTTAAACTTTGTAATAGAAGAGATAATAGCTAGACATAGTCTAAAATATGAGAGAGTAAATATCAAAGAGATTACAAAAAAGAAAAAAGTAAGTAGGATCCCATGGATTAAAATTCCAAAGGGTAACTCTACCAATAAGCCACAGGGCACTCTCAAGAATGAAACTGAGAAGACTCAAAGATTAATAATTCTTACCAAAAGGAAAAAGGGAAATTGTTTAGACCAAAGTAAATACACAGGAGTCACTGACTAATTTATTTTTTTTTAGATACATGTACAATAGCAAAGGATGAATATGAAAGCATTTATGTAAGAGGAGTGTCACGTGCTAACATTTAGAGAGCAAAGACATCTAGGAAATCTATGTTAATTAAAAATTACGTGTCAAAGAAGGTTTAGGACAGCTAGTTGTGGTTGATGGAATAAAAATATATATTTCTAGAGCTAGAAGAGACCTCACTGTTGATCCCAACCAACTCATTTGCAGAAGAGGAAACTGAGGCAAAAGGGCCTTTATGTGACTTGCCCAAATTAAAACAAGTAGGAAGTATAAGAGATAGGATTTGAACTTAGATTCCTTAACTCCTATCACATTTCTTTTCACTGTACTGAAGACAAAGTAGCTTAATTATTCACACTGGAATCAAAGCCTTCTAAAAGCAATATTTCAAAAGTAGGATTAAATTCTAAAATGAATAAAACAAAGAAAAGTCATTTGGTATTATTTTAATAATGGTTGGATCTATGGCCTTTGGTGTTTTAATGAGTATTATTAGCATATGTAAAAGTGATAAAACTATTCACAGATTCAGGTAAAACTGACAACACTGAAGCCATTTCATAGATAACAGTAGAACTAAGAGAGAAGAAAAAATGTAAATACTTATTTTGGTGATACAAAAATAGCACAAATATAATCATTTATATGAAGATCTTATTTATTGGGAAAGGGAAGTATATTTACCATTGCATTACATTTACAAACATAATACACACTGAAGCAGGACAACTTCATATATGTATACATATATATGTATATGTATGTATGATTTATCTTTCATGACAACCTTAATTCTTATAGACTATGGATAATCTATTCTGATGCAAAAACTTGATTAGACTACTTCTTTCTAATTCATGTCAAATCCTTCCTCTTCCCAGGATGTGGGATCAGTCTTATGTTAAAAAGTCCTAATAGGCTTCTTATACTTGTTGGCAGTGGATTCTCCTTTGAAATTTCTCTAGTTGTCATAAGTTTCTGTGCTTGGTTAATTATTCCTCAACATTCTTACTCTCTTGTTTCACTATCACCTTCTTTCTCAACTATCGTAAATATGAAATAACCAGGGAGGGAAAATAGAGTATCTAAATGTCTGTATAACTTCCCTCTTCCTTGCTCATTCTTGATTAGTGAAGTTGCAGTACATATCTATACTTGAACGTAAAACCTCTGGTTGTTGGTATGTTTTTTTTTTTCCACATTCAGAATTTCTGCTTTCTTTTAAAGAAGAGAAATCTTTCTCTTTCCAATAGATATAATTAATTGTCTAGGTACTTTGCAAAATTTATGAACAATGGTCCATTAGCAAACTCTGCAACTCTCCTATAGCCTTTACCAAGTACCTTTCTGAAAAAAAAAAAAAAAAAAAACTTGATTTTTAAGGAGAAGACATTGCATTTCGAGTGAAATTAAAATATGTGAAAAAAAAATTTAAGTTTATCAAGGTTCTTAAACAGATATAATGTATTTTCTTCATGGGGAGAACAAGTGCTGAAATTCAAGGGGGCAAAATATTTTAAAGTATAATAGGATCCTAAAATGTATATCTGGAAGGGAACATTAGGGATTGCCAATTTCAGTTTCCTCATTTTATATTTAAAGAAATAGACACCCATATAGATGAAGTGATTTGCCAGGATCATAGAGGGAGTGTAAGTAGCAGTCAGGCTTTTAACCCAGGACTACAGACTACAAATTCAGCCTTTCAGAAAAACTGGGTTTTGATACCATTTGTGCAGCTCTGTGAGCTTGAGCAAGTCTTTTCACTTTTCTAGACCTTCATTTCCTCAAATGTAAAATAAAGGGATTGTGCTAGTTGATCTCTAAGATAATGATAATGGTATTCATGTAGTGCTTTAAGTTTTACAAAGCACTTTACAAATATTATCTTGTTTTAAACTTATAACAACCTTGGGAGTTAAGTATTAATGTTATCCCCATTTAGCAGGTGAAAAAAACTGAGACAGAAGTCAAGTGACTTGGCCAAAATCACATAGCCAGAAAGTATCTAAGGTGGGATATGAAGTCAGGTCTTATTGATTCCAGGTCCAGTGCACTATCTACTGTGCTACCTTGTTGCCTTTCAGTTTTAAAATATGGACAAAATATCAGGACAAAAAGAGTCTTGAATGTTGTTTACTCTTAAAAGAAATGAAAGGTAAGTAACCTGAAGAAATGGAATGAAAAAAAAAAGATAAATAGATTCAATGAATCTGGAATGTAATATATTTTCTCTCCTGAATCTAAATATTTTAGTCATCTCTATAGACAGATACACATGTATATATTTGGGAACACTCTGACCTATGCATTTGGGAAGATTCTAATACAGAAAATTAGATTCAGGGTTTGTTTGTAAGTAGATGATTTCAAAAGCTCTCAGCTCTTGATATTGGTAAATATATTACATTTCCTCCTTTATAAAATCCATGTATCATTTATTGCATACATAGGAGCATTGGGTGTGTGAGGGAAGCTCTCACCCATTCCAATTCTGAAAATGTGCCAGTTCTTTGGTGTATGAAATGGAAAGTTAGAGTAGGTTATAAAAATATGATGGATGATTTAGGTGCCCATATTCAGCTGTAAGCAATAAATGCTGAGCTAGGCAGAAACTACTATAGGCAAAAACGCAAGTGATTTACTAGCAATTTAAAGCACATGAGATTTGTAATGCATGAGACCCTCAGGCCCATCACTTCTCTTCAGTAATGGGAAACAATATTTTGGTGAAAGATGACACATTTAATTTCAACCTTGTGTTGTAAAACATAAATGCAGCCTTGTTTTGGTTTTAATTTTTTTTTCTTCCAGAAAGTAACTGTGCATCTTATGGGGGGGGGAATCTTAAAGAAAGGGAAAACAAAGCAGTATATTATTAGCAATATCTATTGACAGACATTTGTCAACAGACAAATGATCACCTAAGTTAGATAATGCCAAAATGAGGGATCCATAGTGTTGTGACAATCCTATCATCTTTACTTAAACATTGGCTTTGATAGGTTTTCCCAAGAGCTCTTCCTAATGTTTTACAATCCTTAGTATTGGTGACGTTATTATTAAGTTGTTTTTTGTTTTGTTTTTGTTTTTTGTATAGATGTGTCTATTATGACTCTTCATAAGTGTGTATACATGAAACATCCCTTATTCCCTCCAGACAAAAAAACTCTAAGAGGAAGAGAAATTATGATGCCTGCTGGACCAAGTATAGCACTGTAGTCTCAAAAGACCATGAATTCAAGTCCCAGCTCTGCTGATGACATATAGTATGAATGTTACAAACTTTCTATATCTCATTTCATCCATTCATGAATACTGACCTACTTTGCAATTGCAATGACAGAAAAAAAAATAAACCTTTTAAGGCATTTTGAAAATATATTCTCAATTTCTACATGAATATTGAACAATAATAATGATGGAATGAAAGGAAAAATAATGGTAAATTTTAAGCAGTGGTAATTTACCTTTCTAATTATGCACTGCCTTGTATTTGTTCTAAGTGTAATTAGGTGGAGTCCATGTTCCTTTAATTACAAAGTTAATTAGTCAGTGACCTCTTTTTCGGTCTTATTGTCTTGGATTGGAAACTGAAAGTAATTTGCAAATCCCACTACTTAAAATGTAGATAATCTTAAAAAAAAAAAAAAAAGAAAGAAAGAGTGATTTGACTAGTGAAATGTGGATAATACTAGTGATAATGATGTGGATCACAAGTCTGATGAGTGGGTCTATTGAATGGATTCATCTAATTCTGGAAAAGATTTCTTTTCCATCGTGAAGAAATAGACCCAAAGCAATTCTTGTCACTGCCTGAGAATAAGGGGGCCCGTGATATGGACAGCTAACCAGTGAGATGACTGTGGACCTGGAGCATTTCAATTGTGTTTTCATGACAAAATCTCCCTCCAAGTAAAATATCACAAGCTGTCCTCACAGAGGAAAGCCCAATGTAAACAGCAGGTGGGACTCACCCTCTCAAGGGTAAGCAGTTTCCAGAGGAAGCAGTCTCTACAGAGAAAAATAGTCTCCTTATTTCCTTTGTGATATAAATGCTGCTGTTGTTGTTTGGAAAACCTCCTCCAGTGGGACTGATGTGACCAAAGCTCTGCTTACATGAATAACAATGAAATTGAAAAGAGTGCTATCAACTTGATATGGCTTCATTTGAAAGCATATTGTTGGTGTTAGGTATAACATCAATGCTGAACCAAATTAAGAAATTTGTGCCTAATGTAGTTTTGAATTCACAGGAGGGTGCTCAGTGCTTGGATATAGTTTGCTCAAATCACATGCTATACTTCGTTATGGTTCTTTTACGGTATTTGGTTTTCAAAGATGAAGAATTAAGGGAAGGAGGGAAAGAAGGAAAAAAAAAGATTAGGAAGAAGGAAGGAAGGAAGCCCATGATCTTTTCATTGTAAAGTTACTCAATGATTTCCTTTTTTGTCTTAGTGTCTTGGACTGGCTATTGAAAGTAACTTACAAATCCCCCTAACTGTAGGTTATCTTAAAAAAAAAAAAGAGGAGGGGAAAAACAGGGATCTGACTAGGAAAATCTGAATAATATTAAGGATTATGTTGTGGATCACAGGTCTGATGAATTAGTCTATTGAATGGGTTCACTTTCTTCGGAGAAGGAAGGAAGCAAGAAAAGAAGGAAGAGAAGGGAAGAAGACAGTAAACAAGAGGGAAAGGGAGAATGGATGATTACAATGACAGATGACATAATAAACCAACCATAAACTAATCTATTAAATAGTCACTTACTACCTAAATAATTTAATAAGCATCAAACTTTCACAAAGGTATTGAAGTAAAAGTAATTCCTGATGTAATAGTAGTCAATTTGAGGAGCTGTTCCTCCCCAGGGAGAGTAGCAGAGGTCTTGTATTTTGCTATCTTTGTGCCTGAGGGTGTCCCACCTGTTTAATGTTACATATCCCTTTTCACTTTCATAGCTGTGCATCAAGGCTTTAGGTTAGCCTAAAAAATTATTTAACCCAGAATATTTCTAAGACTACACATTTGTGATAATAATTTCCACTACTGATTTTTTTTTGACAAGTGTAAGGCTAAATGAGGTGCAGCTTGGGCTAAATAACTTTTTATGGGTTTATCTGAGGATCTATCAATTAAATGTAACATTTTTCAGGAAAGTGGAGGGAGGAATTCCAAACTGATTTAAGAAAAGAACTTTTGACACATAACCTCTTTGTAAGTTAAGGCGCTCCTATACTTAGATATTCTTAGTTTCTAGGTGCTTTAAAAAAAAAGTAAGCAATTTGCCTCTTTTTTTGCCTCTGACTTTTGTGTAATGGCATAGCCTTCTCTTGCCTTCATATTTATCAATCATCTGTCCATACTCTAGTAAATCAAGATAAGGCTCTCATATAATGTCAATCACACAATTCTAAATCATTTCTTGGCCCCATTCAAGACTTGTGAAGGTTTTGTAATTTAGAGCCTGTGTGAAAAGCAGAATACCCAGCTAAGAGAGCTTATTAGATTTCTGAATTTTATTTAGTAGAATGACCTCTGGTGGCACTCATAATATAAATTGGTTTTGAATTATTATTCAGGATGCCTAGTTGTTGACCATGAATAGACAGACAGTTACGTAGCCAATTTATTATGAAGTAAATCCATTGTGACCTACTGTTTTTATAATGAAGGTTGTTCAAAGCATAACCCTATCAGTTTTAAGTTGAATGAACTAGTCTGTCTCCACAACTTAAACTAAAAACATGCTAGATACATTTTGAAATTTACTTTCATTTGACTTTGAAGAATCTTTATTCTATAAAGGTAGCATAATCTCACATTCTGGTATTTTAAGAAGTCTACTGGTGTCCCCTATCCAATTAGGATTACCAACAAAGCTGTTTAAGCTAATACATGGGGATTTTTTTTTCTTTTCTATCATTATCCTTTCTCTCTTTTACCTCTTTAGGGATCCATTTCCCCAGTTTCTACATCTTCCCATCAAGGGGCCCAGCATCCTATTGCTGCCTTTCAGTTGCTCAGGGTCTCCAGCTATTGGCATCTTTCTTAGCCTTATGTTCTCTGCTCTTTACCACATATTATTACTTCTTTTGCTTTTCTTAAAATTAAAATGTTTGCCTTTTCTTTAATTTCATGCATTTAGAAACATGTTCAGGTAACAAGTAGATTATCTGATAGACTAATACATATTAAAGAAATAGTCCATGCAATGGCTTACTGTGTTGCTTCTTGCAAGTTACTTATTAGCATGTTACTCATTATGGTGGCTGCTTTAAATCAATGGAGTGACTCTAATGGACTCATCCAGTTACCATTGATGAGTTCGGGGCAATAGACCTATATTAACTCCATTCCAAGGTAATGAAAGAACTACAGATATGAGCACTGGACCATCTTCAGTGTTCTTTGAAAGTCTGTGAAGAATAAGAATGCTTATAGCAAAACTGCAGGAGAGAAAATGCCCTAGTTTTTGATGAAGGGAAGAGAATAGAGTAATCAAGGTGAGTTGTAATTTTACTCCTGGAAGAAAATATATAGAAATTTCATTTAAAATTACTGTTAGTCAACATATTTCACTGAAACCCAGCATGACTGCATCAATAATAAGTTGTACCATAGTAATTTCATTTCCTTTTTGACTAAGATACTACAGTGGTAGTGAAGAAGAATGCTATCGATATGGTATGCCTTCAGCAAGAATTTATAGAATCCTTCACACTATTCTCATGAGCAAGGAGGAGAGATGTGTTAAATAGATTTAGGAGTGGTTGAATGGTCAAAGCCTCTAAGAAGTAGTCATTAATGGTTAGTGTCATTTAGGTGGTCTGTAGTGAGGTGTCCAAGAGACCTGTCCTTGATCCTCCTCTGTTAAGAATTCTTGAACTTAGTTGAAGGCATAAATGGAATAGTTATCAAATTTTCCAACTGACATAAAGCTGAAAGAGATAGTTAACATGATGTATGATAAGACTCCAAAAAAGTCTTGACAGTCTGAGTGTAATAAGATGAAATTTAAAGACCTGTATTTTGTGTTCAAAATATCAAACTTCACAAGTTCACTGAAAGTGAGATGTGAATTGATGGCAGTTTGCCTGGAAAATATCCTGGTGTTGTAGTTGACTAAAATGTTCATATAAGTCAGCAGTATGTCACTGCAGTCAAAAAAGCTAATGAGATGAATCTTAGACTATATTAAGAGAGGTATAGTATCCAGAATACAAGAATTTGATGTTACATTGTATTCTGACCTGGTTAGGTCACATCTGCAGTAAGTAAATGTTATAATTATGTACATACGTACATATATGTATGTAAAAAATCCTTCAATCAGAGATTCTAAAGGGATTCATGAATATATTTGAGGGAGTCCATGAACTTGAATGAGAAAAAAATACATATTTATTTCTAGTAATCTCTAACTGAAATTTAACATTACTTCAGTTATTTAAAAACATTATTTTGAGAAGGGATCCATAGCCTTTAACACATTGAACATATGGGCCCAACATGTGAGACCCACAGGCCACATTCATCTCATAATACTCCTGTGTGAGCTGAATTAGATTAAAATGTAATTGGGAAATATGTAACAAAATAAATAATAATACAACAAAACATAGATAATATTAACATGTGATTTCCTAAGTCATTATGCAGCCTTCAGGGATTCTTACATACAATTTAGTGACTCCTGTTTTCTCTTGGGATTTGATACCACTTTTCTAGATAAAGGGAACTTTGGTTTAGCTCTACTGGGAAAGAGAAGAAGAGGCAAGCAAGAGAAATTAGGAACATGAAAAAAATATATATCAAATTAAGCCTAGCATTGAAGGAGCAGGCAAAGAGTTTTCAGTTGATTGTCTGCCAGATTTGAAAGAAAGAAGGAACACCAGGATAAATTGACTATACTACTATTATGCTAGTTTAGCCTATATACGTCCTGGAGTCCTTATATTGCACTTATAATTCAGGTCCAGAGATGGCTGACCAGAACTCTCTCTTTCAGATTCTAGCAGTACCCTAAGGATACTTGAGGGGTTTAGCATATCTTTGTAATACCATTAGCTCAAGCCCCCATTCCAGTGTGTTTTCCTCAATATCAATTTCTAGTTAGAGTTAGTATTTCCCTTAATTTAGTTAATAACTTAGATTGTAAGTCTCTTGACAGCAAGGACTATCTTTTGCCATTTTTTGTATCCGCAGTTCTTGGCAAAGTACCTGAGATGTAGTAAGCACTTAAAGCTTATTAATTGATTAAGCCATTGATTGACTCAGTAATTAGTATCCCAATATCATTTAGCCAATTAATGTTGATTAATTTTTAGAATGTGGCAAATAGGTGGTATAATGGATAGAGTGTTTAGTCTTTCATAGGTGTCAACAGTAAGAGATGTAGAAAAATGACAATTTAGAGGTGAAATGTGGAAATATGTGTTTGTTATATGAGTTTTTTTATTTTAAATGGTTGAAAGATAACCATATTGTTATAGTATGATGGCAATGATAGATATGAGACTGATGATAAGATCTGAGCTAGAAATATGATTTGAGAACTGTGCCCATAAGATGGCTTCTAAAGACATGAAAATGAGTGAACTCTTAGTATCCAACAGCTAAAACAAAATTTTAATACCTGACAAAGCCACTTCACTGATATAAATATTTCCCAAAAGCAAATACAAAAAGTATTATGTAGTACTTAAACCTATGGCATTATGGATCTTATCCTTGCAGTGACAACCTTGCCTTGCATCAAAGAGACAACACCTTCCTAACTGTCTGCTAATACCAGCATATCCCAATTTGCCTCATGAAGATATTAGAGTAAAATATTATTTTTTTTAAGTTATAACAAAAGGGACATTTCATTTTCTGTTGTTTCTAAATAATCTCTTTCTCAGGCATGGAATTTTGTAGTAATATGATGTCTAGACCTTTTTCAAAGTTATTAAATTTGACAGCTACTACCTTTTTTAATATTCATTCTCCTTCCTCTTGCCATCCTTCTATTACAAGATCACTAGATAGAGAATCAAAATATGGATTGTCTGATTAACATACTATCAAATCCATTTTTAGAGAAAAGAAGAAGCTACAGTTAATTTCATTTAAGCCCCACTAGGATCTATTTCACTCTATTATCCAACATTCAATGCATGTCGTAAAGAAGACTCAGGAGGACTGTCATCAAGTAGCCTTCCAATTAGAAAAATAGGAACCATGCACCCATATAAATAAGGTTTGATGGTTGCAATAATGGTTGTTTTGCTGGTTTACAGTTAAAAAAAAGAAAAACTATTAGTTTAGCCTTACTCATGAAGCATTCAGGAAATCAATTTTCTGATTAGGCAAATCATTGTCAAGTGGAAGAGGATCTTTAATTTTCCATTTTTTTTCTTTATCCAGGTTTTTCTCCAATCCCTTTTCCTGCTTCATTAATGTTAATATCACCATTGAAATTGATTTAAAAGTAGTAAAATCTCCCCCCAAATTAAAAAGTCATTAATAGCCATACATAATTTTCAAAGTCATAATTTTAGTTGTATTAATTGAGAGGATGAAGGAGAGTCTGTATGAGTCAAGGCAATTAAGTTTACCTCTGTAACCCTCAGCTTTTTGAACAATAAAATCAGTGGGTTTGACAAGATAATCTCTAAAATAGTTCATAACCTGAGGTCTACAAACTTTTTAAAAAAATTAGACAACAACTTCAACACAATTGTTTTTCTTTGTGATCCTATATATTTTATGTACTGATCATCTTTACCTAGATCATCTTTACAACACCACTAAAGGGGCCCATGATACAAAAATTAATAACCCCTTCTCTATAGTTTATTGTAGCTCTGAAATTCAATGATTGTGACTTTCATGTTAACAAAAAATGATTAGTTAAAACTCAATTTGCAATATTCATGTTCCTTTGCTAATTCTAAGTCTTTAAAGGAGATAATGGTACATCTTTTCAGGAAAAGGTTTATCTGTAGAAATAAGTCTCACTATCCCCAAATCTGGACAGTAGTTGGGAACAGATTACTCTCAGAGAAGAGATTTATGACTGAAAGATATTTAGGAGGGAAAGGGGAGTCAGAACTGTATAAACAAAGAAGAGAAATGGAGACTATAGGTACTGCCTGTTTGCTTATTTCCCTTTCTTGACCATTGGGAAATGACAGAATGGATATCGTGGGAAGTTTAGGTGATCAAAGCCTAAAATAAAGGTTCAAAAAGAGAGAGAATACTGAGATGACTCCTGCTTTGCTTTTTTATTGAAGCATTGTAATGGGAATGGGAATTTGAAGATATTCCCTCCCCCTTAATAGAACTAGGGGGAGAATTTGAAGACCACCCCTGCTTTGAAAGTAAATTCTGCCCCCTAATAGTCTAAATGTAGTCACATGGTGCCTGTGATGGGAAGAGTTTGCTGAAGGGAAACAGAACCCACAAGAAGCTGGTTCAGAACGAGCCAGACATTGGGGGGGGGGGGGAGACGCTCATTAAGGAGACAAAGAAGTTTGTGATTAACATTGATCTTGTATTGGCTTGTGGGAAGGCATATTGGTTTGCGGGAAGGCTAAAGGATGGCATGGCTCTAAGCATTATATGGCTTCTGAATATCTTTGGTACTATGATGGAATTGGCTTACTGGTTTTGGGATTTGGTTTTCTGGTGTCTAAATAAGTGCTTCTGTTCTATCCTCTATCTGGAGAATCCGGTATATTTTACAATCGACCGTCATGCGATACTTATAGTGACAGTCTTTATCATGATCCTGGGTGCTGTAAATATTGCATTGATACTACAAGCATATAGAAAATTCCTTGGCTAAACAAATTATTTTATATGAATATAATGGAATACTACTGTGCTGTGTAAATACACATTTTTCTGATGTATACAGAATAGCATCAGAAGATATAAAAAATGATGCAAACTGAAGCAAGCAGATTCAAGAAAACTATACATAATAGATACAACATTGTAAATGGAAAGAAAATAACTGTAAAACAATCAAAACTGAATGTTGCAAAATCATTAAGATCAAACTTGGCTCCAAAAAAATGTATAGAAGACATTTCCCCCAGCTCTTTTGCAGAGTGGGTCCATGGATTTGGAACATTGTATATAACATAAAATCTTTTCAAAGTGTTTATTACTTTTTCTAGGGGAATTTTCTCCTTTTAAAAAGAATTCATTGTTTCAGGGGATGCCTCCATGTGAGAAGGAAGAGAAGGACTAAAGGGAAAAATAGGTGATTTAAAATGAGATATCAATGAAAATCTACTTTGAAAAAAGAAAATTAAATCTTTACGAAGATCATTGGATTATAGAAATATAGTTTTCTGTGTGCTTAAGAAGCAGTCAAAGAAAAGCTTATTGAAATATTCTGGTATTATCTGACAATTGAAGAATTCATAACTAATATAAGATAAAGTTTTCACTGCATGAATAAAATACATAAGGTAATAGAATAAAATACTGTATATAACTTTCTGCATTTGTCTTAGGGGAATATTTGCATCAGTGAAGTGTGTCAGTTTTTTAAAATTGTTCACATTTATTCACCCATTCTCATAGCATCAAAAGCTAGCAGTACATAGACAGTTCTCAAACTATATTTCCAATCCTCAAGTCTTACCACTAGTCTCATATGTCTTATCTCTTATGTGTGACATGTGGAAAATATAAATAACAATATGAAGCTTGAGAAAGAGGGAAGAGTTGAAGATAATTCCAACATTATAAAGTGAGTGACTAGAAGGATGACAATGGCCTAATCAGATATGGAAAATTGAGGAAGAAATGGGGTTGCTGGAGGAAAGATAATGAGTTCTCTTTTGGATATGTTTGAGATGTCTTTGGAACATGTAACTAGAAATGTCCAATAGGATTCAAGTAATGCAGGATTATGTATCGGGCAAGAGAATGACTGAATCAAAAGATCTGAAATTTGTTTTCATAAAGTAAATAACTAAGCCCTTGAGAGTAGATGAAATCACAAAGAGAGAAGAGGGATGAGGACAAAATCTTGGGATGTACCTATAATTAGGAAAGAGGACATAGATAATGATCTATCAAAAAAAAAGAATAAATGCCTACTATATGACAAGCATTGTTTTTAACAAAGGTTATTGATTGATCCTTACAACAACCCTGGAGATATGTGCTGTTATTATCCTCATTTTATAGTAAGTAAATGAAATAGATGTTAAATGACAACATTACAAGCTAGTATCTGAAGGCTATATTTGAACTCAGGTTTTCCTGAATCCAGTCTCAGTTCTCTGTGAACATCAACATCAATGACAGCCTCCAAGAAGAATGAAAAAGAGAAGTAGAATAGGTAGAAGAGAATGAGAAGGCGGGAGTGTCATGAAAACCCAATAGAGTGTAATAACTCAGCTTCAAGCTTTGGGATGTTGTACCTAAACATTTTGAGCCCATTTTCACTTTCTGATAGAATTGGCTTCCAGTTTAAATTTTCAAAAATTTTGGAATAACTATGTAGATCATCATAAATGAGTAAGAATAATTCCATATACTTCAACAAATAAAAAAAAAATCTTTGCATTTTTTTGTTCAAAGATGATTCCAAGGTAACCAAAAGGATGACAATGTCCTAATCAGATATGGAAAATTGAGGAAGAAATGGGGATTCTAAAGGAAAGATAATGGGTTCTCTTTTGAATATATTTGAGATGTCTTTGGAACATGTAACTAGAGATGTCTAATGGGATTCAAGTGATAGATACCGTATATCAGGAGAGAAATGACTGAATAAATAGATCTGAAAGTTGTTTAATTATTTAGTGAGACCTTCATATGAAAATCATCAGCAAATAATTGCACATCCATGCCATTTTCAAAGCACAAAACAACCAGCTTTATGTAACAACTCCAAAATGAGGTGGTGCTCCTAACTGCCCTTTCTGGGACATTTTTCAGCAACTAGAATATAAGATTTCTGTTTAAACAAGAATACTGATGATTCTCTACCTATACTATAGTATCTATATTTTCCTACTGAATTCAAAGGTTCTGATTATTTTTGTTTTGGACCATTAATAGAATTTTTTTTAAATAAATGGGTTAGAAAGCAAATGAAAATTTCATTAACTAACCAACATGGAGGAAGAATTTTAAAACTGTTCAAACGGAAAAATAATCATTCATTTGGTAAGCACTTGGAATCACTGGGGAAAAGTATGAAAACATAAATAAAATAATTCAATTTCTGCCTTCTTATCCAAGAATCTAAAGACATTCTCTTCTATAGATAAAATCATGAAATATTAGACATTCAGTAAACATTATCTTGAAGGTCATCTAGTCCAAACTCTTCATTTATCACATTAGAAGTGCTTAATAAATATTTTGCCCAACAAATACCTTATCTATCAAAATAAGGAGATTGACTTGACAAAAGATACCTAATATGTTAGTGCCTATAATCATTTGGGGACTGTTTATTCCTTGGAAAACTCATCCCTTTGTCTTGTTTATGAACAAACAAAAAATCAGAAATAACAACAACACAAGCTATTGTGTCAAGAAATCAAATTAGAAACTTATTGGGAAAAAGCAAGTCTTTGGGCTACGAATGCCATAGCACAAGATCTTTTTTATGACTACATTCTCGATAACATCCTATGGCAAATAGAACTTAGCAAATTATACTATTAACCTTTTAATGGACACACCAAAAACTCACTAAATGTCTTCAATACTTTACTCTTGAAGCCTCATCAAAATTATAAGTAGCCACTAATGTTCTTTTAAAAAGGGAGATCATACTAATTGAAAACCTCTAATACTTAACAATCACTTAATTAAAAGTTAAAAGAAGTGCATTGATCTCCTATTGAAGACATTTTTAAAAAATTAAAGTTTTTTTAAACCCTGTCAGTTCCACTGACCCGAAAAAATAATAAGATAAGTTGAAGTTTTGCAGTAATAATGAATGCCTCTATGATTTTCAAATAATTTAGACTGAACTTGGAAGAGTTCCATTAGCCTGTTGTTCTCATAGCAGAGAGGAAAAGATCTTTGTCTTTGGATGACTATTTCATCCTAGAAGAATAACTAGTTTTCAGGATACAGTTAATCTTGCTCATAATGCTTGTCCAACACATTGTAACTACTTTTCCTGATGAAACTAGCTGTTTTTCAGTCATCTGACTCTTTGTGACTCCATTTAGGATTTTCTTGGCAAAGATACTGGGGTTATTTACCATTTCCTTCTCTAGTCCATTTTTACAGATGACAAACTGAGGCAAACAGGGTTAAGTGTCTGGAGGCTGGATTTGAATTCAGGAAGATGAGTCTTCCTGACTCCGGGCCCAACACTCTATCCACTAAGTCATCTAGCTATCCTATGATAAAACCAGAGTTATTGGTAAAGTAGAGAAATGTGCATGGGACATGTTTAATATAGTTCAGATAAACATTTTAATATAGTTTAGATAAACATTGCACAAAAAGAAGTAATAACAGATGGTTAAAAACAAAATTATCTACTCCTGGATTGAGGAGTAAATTCTCTATTTTAGCCTAACTTATTTTAGGCTTTGATGAAGATATGATAAAAGAGTTTAGTCATTTTTCTTCTGTTCTCATGGTGATTACTGTAGCTCCCTCTTTTTCCCTCCTCCATGCTTCCCACATCCTTTTTCCTTATCCTACCCATCTCAGACAGGTATTACTAAGCATCTTCTGTGTGATATTTTTGTTCTCTGTTACAGGCAGGTAATTGCTTCAATTCTCTCCTCACTGTTGGTTTTGTTTGTTTGTCTTTTGAACTAAAAAATGCTGTGTTCATCTCAGCAGCACTCTTCTTGCTGACTAGCATAAGATAAGGAAATAGCAATATTTTTACTCATTTAACATTTTTGCTATATATAGATATGAATATTCTTGTCCCTTTCCTTCCCGCCCCCCACTTAGAAGGTAAGATTCTTGAAAGCAGATTTCTTTTCATTTTTGTACCTGTATTCCCAGTGCCAAAATTGTGCCCAGTGACACATAGTACAGGCACCTAGGTGGCACAATGCAGAGAACTGAGCCTGGAGTCAAGAAAGATTTAAGTTCAAATTTAACTTCAGACACTTACTAGCTTTGTCTCCCTGGGCAAGTCTCTTAACCCCTGTTTGCCTCAGTCTCCTCATCTGTAAAATAGGGATAATTGTATCTCTCATACATTGTTGTTGTGGGGCTTAAATGAAATATTTATTAAGTGCCTGGCACAGAGCAGGGACTATGTAAATACTTATTCCCTTTCCTTCCCTCCAGCTGGCACTTAATAAATACATGTTGATGGGCTTAGAGTAAGGAACACATGAATTTATATCCTACCTCAGACACTGACTAGATCTGTCCTTCTGGTGAAAATGTTTAACCTACCTGAGCCTTAATATCCTTACTTATAAAATGGGGATGATAAAAACACCTATCGATAGAGTTGTTGGGAGACTCAAACAAGTTAAATTAGGCAGAGTCCTTTGAAAACATGAAAGTGCCATAAAAAAAGAGCTACTTGTATTCAGCCAGTCATCATTTTGTCTTCATCATTATTGTCCCATTGTCTATGAACCTTTGAAATTGAACAATGTATGCATTTAGTAAGGGTAGCTAAGTGGCACAGTGAATAGAGAACATGGCCTAGAGTAAGGAAGACTCATTTTCCTGAGTTAAAATCTAGCTTCATTCATTAGCTGTGTGGCCCTGGGCAAGTCACCTACCCCTGTTTGCCTCAGTTTCCTCATCTGTAAAGTGAACTGGAGCATGAAATGGCTAACCATTCAATTATCCTCGACAAGAAAAGCTCCCAAAATCAGGTCATAAAGAATCAGACACAGATGAAAATGACACAACAATAGATTTAGCATTTTCTTTTTCCTAAAGTCATGTTTAATCTATCCTTTTTGGATTTGGGAACCTACTAAGTACTCTTAAGCTGGTATATAATAATGAATATTGTTTAAAGATTTTCCTTGCACCCTTTAGTTAGAACGATGGGAATTGTTCTAGCAATGCCACACATGTTAAACTAAGCAAAACATTTTCCTTGTTGGTAATGTTTTTCTAAATTTAAAAACCATAATCACATGTTTCATTTGTATTAAAAAGTTAACAAATTGTTACATTGATTTTGGATAAGCAGCCAAATGTTTCATGCTATTCCTTTTGTGTTGAAAGTTAGGCTTTGATGGGGGTGGCTAGGTGGCACAGTGAGTAGAGCACTGGCCCTGGAGTCAAGAGGACCTGAGTTCAGTTCTGACCTCAGACACTTAACACAAAAACTAGCTGTATGACCTTGGGCAAGTTGCTTAACCCCAATTGCCCTCCAAAAAGCAAAAAAAGAAAGAAAGTTAAGCTTTGCAAGAGAAAAAAATGATCTTTCTCAATACTTTTATTTTGCAGATTTTTGCAAAAAGTACAGCTTTACATCAACCTCTTATTCTTTCATGTTTTCCTTTCATCAAGAGAACTGGATAACCTATAGCTGAAAGGTTATTTTATCTAAACATAATTAAAAATAGCATTAATTGAATAGCAGAAAAAATATAATATTCATTATAGTAGGTACCACACCAGTTCATTAGTAGTAGTAGTATTCATGATTATAACTTCTCCATGCCTTCTCACATTATTTAGTTCTTGGCAACGTTTGGTCAAAAATTAGGTTTTTTAAGAAAGGTTCTTAAAAAGGTTCTGCCCAAAGCACTGGAAATCCCTCTTTTATTCTTTTAGTATCTTAGTGGCAATGTCAGTGGATCTATTGAGTTATCCATTTTTATGAGGAGCTTAAACTTTTTGTATCATAGACCACTTTTAAAAGGACTGATAGAGTCAATAGACTCCTAAGAATATTTAAAATGCATAAAATAAAATATATGAGATTACAAAGGAAAACAATTGTAATGAAATAGAGTTATCAATTTTTAAAGCAAGTTCAGGGACATCAGGGTAAGAACCACTTATCTCTGTTTGTACTATATTTCTAAATTTTGATTACTATCTCATGACCAATTTATTGTAGGATCATGTATTCATAAATCAAGAATTGGAAGAAATCTCTGAGGTCACCTATTTAATCCTCTATTTTAAAAATGCATATTTGGTACAAAGAATTTGTCATTCTTTTCTATTTTTTATTAAAGAGATGGGGGTAGAAGGGAAGGAAAATAGATTTTTGTTAATTAAAAAAAACATTTTTAAATGGAGAAGTTGGAGTGCAATAGATTTAGAATGTTGCAAGCATTCTCAGGTGAGGTCACTATTTGCAGCTAGATGGAGCAGTGAATAGACTTGGGTCTGGAATTAGGAAGATGAGAGATCAAATCTGGTCTCAGACATTAGCTGAGTGACACTGAACAATTCACTCAAATTCTGCTTGCCTCAGTTTCTTCAATTGTAAAAAACAGCACCTACCTCTCAAGGTTGTTGTGAGGATCAAATGAGATAATATTTACCAAAAATGCCTGGTACATAATAGGTGTTATAGCAATGCTCAACACTGCCCCTTCCCCATAGTTAGATTTACTTGTTTTACTTTCTTACAAGAGACCTCTCACGAGGTGGAAGTAATCTGGAAATGTTTATTATGTAAAAATAAAATGTATTAATAAAACCATGTAAGAAAAGGAAATCATTACCTAGGAGAGTTAATTAACTCCCCAAATTCACAAGGAATAAATGTCAGAATTGAGATCCGAAGCTAGGTGCTCTGGCTGAAGAGACAGTGCACTTTGTGCAGATATATTCTTGCTGTATGAGCAGTGTACTTCCTTTTTTTGTCATACATACTGTCAAAAATGTCTTTTTATAATGCTTTGTAAAAGTAATACACCAACCACGACTTGTAACTAGTGATACCCTGCTGTCTGCTTACATTCATCACATTTCTTTCCCAGGGCTAACACTAGGAATTCTTGTACCTATGACAAATTTATTTGAGTAAAGAGGAGGTAGAGCTTGGGTGTGATTTATAAAGTCAATACCAGTGGGGTTATTCTCTATCAAGGAGTGTCATGATATGAATCCAAACATCACACAATTTAATTCACCAAAGATTGGGGGGCAGGGGTAGAAGGGTTCTGTTGATGCTACAAGGCTACCTATAATCCCCCTGCTGAGGGCTGCAGTAGTTAGTGCGTCTTCTTTTTGGGGCAGTTGATTCCGCTTTGGCATTATGAGAATAATATGGGCACTACAAAAACAATGTTTTAAAAAATTTTGAAAACTATTTGATTCTAGCATTGTAGTTGTATAAATAATGGTTCATTATGGGTAGTGATGGTCATTTGTTTTCTTGGCAGAGGTACATAATTCTTCTAGGGATATTCAAGGACAGTTTCAAAATATAGGCCATTCAACCTAACTAAATTTCAGTTTTCTTCTTTACTTTGAAGGATTTAAGTTTAACTTACTTCAAACAGATTAAAAATTCAAACTTCTTCATGAATGTGTCTCTTGTCATATTCTCTTTGTTCTTTTCTTTGTGATATTTTGTATTCATGGAAGGTGCTATTTCTGATAGATATTGTTCTGAGTTTCTAGAAAAATGAAAGAAAACACATATAATATATATATATATATATTTATGTGTGTATATAGATTTATATATGTACATATGTATACACACATACATACATAAACAATTCTATCATCCAATTTGTTGTATACTCTGCAGTGCTTGACTGAAATAATCATAAAAAAGGTTCATCATAATGCACAGGAGTCCACAGGGAGGCATAACTTGGATTTTTTGGTAAAATACCAAAAGCAGTTCCCCTTTGGTCATTTGACCAAGATAACACACAATGTATACGAAAGGGCAGCAGCAGCAGTAGTGGCAGAAGATGAGTTGGTGAGGAGTGAGAACTGACAGGCTGGCCTTTGCCTGCTTATAGATGGAAGTGAAAGTAATTCCATACACTAAAGATTACTCAGTGATCAAGTTACTCAGTTACGCAAAATCCAAACCTAGGGAAACAAAGAGGATAATACTGGGGAGAGAAATCCTAAAAGAATACCCTAACCTGGAAACAGGGACTTGACTTTTCTGGGAGGGATAATTTCTTCTCTTGAGCCAGAGTGTACTTGGGAGACATGGTGATTTAATATCTGTCTCCCCTCCTCCAACCCCCCCCCCCCCAGCCGCCACCACCACCACTTCCCTGGAACTTCTAAAATGAGCATTTGCTGGTCTGAGGAAAGAAGGGGCCTTCAACTGATCACTTGCTGCCAAGGCAGAATGAGATACCCTGACATTGTATCCCCAACTACCTCTCATCTACAAGGGGCAGTAGATGATAAAAGAAATCCCAATTCTCTTTCACATGCTCCCCATCTTGTGAACTCTAACTCTATCTTCCCCTAAAAACTGCTAGATGTCCTTGAGCCCCATTATTTCACTTTACAAGCATTGACAAATAGGATTAATCATACCTACCATAAGTACCTCAAAGCTATGTTGAGATAATCAATGTGAAAACATTTTGGAAAGTTAAAAGCCTCATGAAGATATCTGTTTTCCAAGTTGATGATAATTTGGATGTTCATAAATTTCTTCAAAGGTATGCAAAGTGATTATGAGGAAAGAGGTGATTCTTCTGTTATACTCCTCCAGTGAGTATGAGAGATAATAACTTAGGGAGGAAGAAGTTCAACTTCTTCAAGTTTGTTCCATTTGCCTGAGTTACTGAGGTTAGAAGCCACATCTCGACTTTCCCCATTCAAGGTTATTGTGTTTTTTTTTTCTCAAGGTTCTGTCCCTTGGTACCTTAATAACTGATCATTGCTACTCATCATACATTCTTCAGGAATAGCTTAATTCAGTGAATTCCAACTTTAAAATTAAGAGAACCAGTTGTTCAACAAAATAGTTATTAAGTTCTTACTTATGCCAGACTGTTCTTGGCACAGAGATTATACTAAGATAAAAATGAATTTATTTCTGCCCTCATGGATCTTAAATTCTAAAGAAGTATACATGCCACATCTGTAGGTGATTTGACTGCTTTGCTTGAGTTGTTTTTGTTATCCTGAAGTAAGGACCAGACTCTTTTTTAAAGATTCTGCCAACTGTAGTAGCTTTGAGCAATGGAGATTGGGAATGGGAAGGAAAAAGGAAATAAACTCATGTTAACAAACCTTTCACAGTGCTCCAATACTGTCTACATTGAAAAAAAAATTTTTAACAGTATAGAAGACTAGCAATTTTTATAAGGGAGGAAAAGGTGAGAGTTAGATAGAATTTTCAATAGGGCTGGTTCACACAGCCGTTCTCCAAAGTAATTTCTTTTTACTTGTCATCATTTCTTCACAATACTTCTAAACAGGCGTGCTTAGTAGAAGTGCCATGTGCTGAACCTGAAATGTCACATTCCTGTTCCTTGTCTCTCTGTCCCAATGAAGCTGATTATGTTCACTGTTTAATAATGTTCATCCTATTAGAATGAGGAAATTCATTGGCTACCAAGCACAGTGTTATGCTCGTGTTCAAGTATGGAGCTGTCAGCATTTTCCCACTAAATGCTGTTTTCAGGGGTTTGCAATGCAGCCATAAAAATTAGCTGCAGGCTGAAACTTGACAAAGAAAGTCCAAGCTCAAGAGAAAAATGTTATTACATATATTTAAACAGAGAAAGAAAAGTAAGTTGATCATTATAAAGGCATATAATCATTGTAGTGAACTTGCTTTGGTTCTTTTTCTGTTCTGCACTATTGCAAGATTACATTTGTGGATCCTCTTGCTTCTTCTGTCCTATATGTATGCTTCAGAGGCACCCTAAGGGTTCCACACATTCCCCTACTCTGTACTACCTGCCTTACCTATATTTGAGAAAGTTCTGAAATCTTCCCTGTACATATTTGCTATGCAAGTTTGAGCCATGGAAGTGTAATTAAAATTGTACAATAAAAAACCTCCTTATGGACCTAGTCATGTTCTGCTCTTCAACATCTTTGACAGTTCAGTCTTTATTCAGATAAACTTGGTGAGATAAAGAAATCTATAAATTAGCATAATGAGAAAATGTCATTCTAGTGGACCAAGGGTTATTTTTCCCCCTGAGGGGATGTAGCAAAAAGTGTGTGTGTCTTGTGTGTGGGTGTCTGTGTATGAGAGAGAGCGGGGGGGGGGGGGGGAGGGAGAAAGGGAAAGGGAGAGAGGGAGAGAGAGAGACAGAAAGGGAGAGAGAGACAGAGAGAGACAGAAAGAGAGAGAGAGACAGAGAGAGACTGAGAGACAGAGAGACAGAGAGAGAAACAGGGAGAGACAGGGAGACAGAGACAGAGAGACAGAGAGAGAGACAGAGAGAGAGACAGGGAGAGACAGGGAGACAGGGGGAGAAAGAGAGAAGAGGTCTATAAGCTCTCCCAGCTTTGCTAATTCCACTAACATGTTTCAGCAGCCTAGTGATGGACTGAGTCTATAAGGGGCCTTTCCCAGTCTTCCCTTCCTCTTCCCCCAGTACCTTCTTTCTGAGATTAACTTCCATCTATAATGTATATGTATTATATTTATATAATTGTTTTCATGTTCTCTTCCTCCATTAAAATGTATCCTTCTTGACGTTAGGGACACAGTTTTTGTCTTTATCCTCAGTGCTTCAGAGGCGGGCTAGGGTCTGGCAAATAATAAATATTTAATAAGTAGTTGTTGACTGACTAGCTGTAACACCTCACTTTGCCTGGTTATGTTCACACAGAAGAGTCTGGAGACCTAGGTCAGAGTTGGGAAGGGAGGGATGAAGAAATTTTGGAGGGTGGAGATAGTGGAAAATTTGGCCTGGGAAGCTACTGCTTTGGTGTACCTGGAATTGACATTCCTGCCTGCCCCTCTGCTTGCCACCAGAGGTGAGCTGTTCTTACACTGATTCCCAGACTCAAGTGAAAGTCACCCAATTCCCCTTTTATCTCAGCTGTTCCCTCTCAAATATCTTAATAAAAGTCTACCCTTAGATCTGTTGCCATAGTCACACAGCTACCAAATCTAGGCTATAAAATAACAATTGAGTTGCCTCAAGGGAAGCATGGCCTACTCAGGAGAAACAGAATCCAAAGCAAAGCCTGAGTCCATTCCCACTCTCTATTCTAGTCCTCAGGGTTTCAATTATTTATAAACTCCTCAAGAATAGGGATTATTTCTCTTTTTGTATCTGTATCCTCAGACACCAGCACAATGCCAAGTATATAGTAGGAGCTTGATAAATGCTTGTTGATTAATCAATTGGTGTTTCGATATGTCTGGGTTCTTGGTCAACAGGCTCCCTTCCCAGCCACTAGCTTTATTTAATCAGGCATTTTCACCTACCAATTTAATTTCAGAAAGATAAAAGCAATTACTAATAATTTCTTTGTAGTAATACTAAGTTAGAAGAAAGTGAGGCACAGTAGAATGTAAGCTGTATTTGGGCCCAGAGTACTTGGGCTTGAACTCTGACACTGCTGCATACTGTCTGTTTGACCTTGTACAAGTTATGTGTATCAACACATCGGGCAACTGCTAGCCCCAGCTAAACCAGAGTGCTTGTTTTCTTCAAAAGGATCTCCTAACTGTGACCTCATGTGTGCAGATGGGATTCAGTTCTTTGCAAGCCTACTTCCTAAAGAGAGGAGTCAGGCTCTTTTTCTCAAACTATCTATTTCTTTGAAGATTCCTGGGGATGATAACTCATAGTTTAGACTTGGGTTATGTCCATAGTTTCCCCAAAACAGAATAGAAAGACAATGAATATCTAATTTAGTTATTGTTTATTTCTTCTATCATAAAAGAAATATTTACAGTGCAAAATACTGACAAGAGAGTATCAGCAAAGACTTAAATATTAAGTAATTATGTATAACTACTATTGTACTAACTCAGAGGGTTGATACTTAAAATACCAAAACATGAAATGTATGTAAACCGGATGAATTGCTATTTACCCTAAATCTGATCTCTGTTTTGACTGAGGGACCCATTAGCCCCAGAACTTCTCAATCCTACAAGGTTGCTTCTAAAATTGGAAATATGTATTTTGGATTACTGTTCCGTCACCTGTGCTCAGACAAATAAACATAAAGCATAAAAGGTAGCCAGGACCTTAACATCTGGGTTCAGGTTCAGACTCACCTGGTTGAGCTCCCTGCTCTAGTAGCTACATGCAAGCAGTTAAGATTTATGCCAGGGCCCTTCCCTATCCCACACTGGAAGTCCCAAAGAAAATTCCAGGCAATATATTATAAAAGGAGTAAAAATAGAAAGTGTGAGAGGGAAAGTCATTCCTATTAAGACACTACGAATGAAGAACTCTTTCTGCCTCAGTGGTCAATCATCTTGCTATAGGTCCCCTTCCCCTACCAGCACTATGGGGACCAAGGGATTGAGACTTCATCTCAAAGTGCCCAGTATTACAGTCTTGATCCAGACTTTGTAGCACAAAAGAAATGGCCGGGTCATATGTATCACTAGATTGGACCCAGATACACGGCTAGCACATATGGCACTGGAAAGGGCCCTACTCCGAATGTGTTCCATGAGATGCAGGCCAACCAGAATCAATAATGGCTGGGGGTGGAGAGAGTCCCCTGACGTAGAGGCTAAGCTTCCCCAGGATTGAACTCAGTTTGCACTGACTAACGGTTTCAAAGGCAAGGTTCCTTTAGAGGGAGAGGACAATTAGCCTAGTCTCCATGGTCCCAGCAGCAGTTGTATGTTTTGTTACAATATAATCTTTTTGCACCTCAGTTCTTCATCTGTAAAATAAGGAAGGTATACTAAATAATCTCTAAAGTGCTTTGTACCTCCAAATCTCATTATGGAAAAAAGTTCTACCCATTTTATGGAGTGGGAAATTGACTTCAATTTTGCCAATTAGAGATGAAAATAGGCACTAAATTTGTATCTCTTGCCATTTACTTTAGTAATTCCTTCTTATTATTGAGCTGGACGATGAAGGGGAATTCTTTACCATACAAAATGTTGATTCATGTCTAGTGTGACATTCATAATAGATATTTCCCAAACTGTCTGAATGAAGAGCTTTATATATTCTGTTAGGGAAGATCAATTATTGTGCAAATATTGCTTATTTTAAAAATTTCTTATTTCATATATTTAAAAAGCCCTTCTTGTGTCAAAGGATTGATGACAAAATTTTACAATAAGCATATTTTAAGGTCATAATTGCTTTATTGTTCAGAATGAAATTTGCATATTAAGAGTTACAACAACATGGATAGCAAAGCAATTGCATATTTCCATCAATGAAATGAAAGGTAGAAAAAGGGATAGGACTTTAGCAATAGATAAATTAAATCATTTTCCAACTTCACCACAAATTGGATGGGCATTTCCAAACTAGGCAAACAACTCTTTGCTTTGGCAACTGAAGGTAGAGAATAAGGCTAATATTTTCAATGAACTTTACACTCCTCTCAAAATAAGCAAACAAAAAAATGAATAGCCTTGAATAAGACATTAATTTTGCTATGTTAGAAGTTATCTATTCCCAACAAAACTATTATCTTTACTTGCCAGTTTTCAGTTTATACTTTTAAAACATTTTTGTTCTTCCTGATACATATTAGGGACCTTGAACAAGTCACTTAAATTTGCTATTTCCGTCTGCTCAACTGTGGGGACTTAAACAAGATGACTTTTAAGATATATAACAGCTCTAAATCTATGAGCTTATGTAATGTCCACTCCAGGAAGGTTCTGGGATGCATTATGCCAGCGATAAGTTTTAAAAGAAAGCAGTAGGTTCGCCTGACCATGCAAGTTTGACTCTTTGGGGCAGGGGTGGGGGAGTTAGGGAGGGAGAAAGAATGGCTAAATAATACTTCTGAAATATTCCATTTAGATCATTTTAAAATGATGATTGAGGTGCTGCTAAAATTAATTTTTTGGGCTGTTACTATATTCTTAGTCCTATGCTAGCTGCTGAAAAGCTAAAAAAATCAAAGTTAAAAAAAAATAAAATAATGATGCATTTCCCCAGTGATTTAGGGAACACCTAAGAAATATGAAACACACATACAGCTGTTCTTTGTGTAATTATGTGACATAATATCATCCATTATAAAGACTATAAGACCATAAATAAAAGTAAAACATGAGGTTTAAAAATTCAGACTTTTATCATCTGTAATTATAGGTATTTTTAATTCTAGTTTCATGCCATTGATGTAAATTTTAGATCACAGAGCATATATAGCCTTCTATAAAATCATAGGACAAAACTTATTATCATTGTTCTGACCTCCCCACTCTGACCTTAAAATTCTTTTAGGATAAGAAACACCCTTCCCTTTACTTCAACATGCCAAGTCCCACTCCACTCCAACAAAACTTGTTACTGAGAAAGATATACTGTCAGTAGATATTTTCTAAATTTGTCCTTTTTATATTGCCAGATCTACTTGTTTCTTTGAATTTTGTCTTCAAAGGTAAAATGAAAAACTTTCATTCCTCCCTAAAAGAATGCCAAGCCCTCTTCAGAGCTCCTCATCCACCTTTAGTGTCCACCTTCACTCAACTCTCACCTGTGGCTCCAAGAAGGTATAGCATGCATAGTGGCCACACCCTGGTAAAAACCATATCAGCAAATGGACTAAACCAGGTTAAGGGTAACTAACAGGTCTCAAACCCATCAGTGAGTTAGAGGCTTATCTACTCCAAGTATGTGAAGACTTCCACCTGGCAGAATGGGTGGGTGAAAACAATGTGTATCAATAGCCATGAAGACAGCCAAAGCAAGGAGGGCAGAGCACTTGGAGTCTGGTAAGACATCCAAGATTCCAAGGTCATTCATTATATCCCAGGCCATCACCAGTCATCCTGACTTTTGTCACTGAGCTCCAATGACTGGAAGAGAGAGTGAGACTGATGACTTTGTGAAGCTTTATCTCACTTAAATCCAGTTCACACATGAGTCAAGATATCACCCTATGATGTCATCGATCCTCTTCAAAATAAAGGACAAACAGCATTTAGCAGAACATTGATTTGATCCAAATAAGAGAAGGGGATAGCACCTACTATGTGCCAGGCACTGTGCTAAGCTTTTTTAATACAAGTATTATCCCATTTTGATTCTTAAAACAACTCTGCCAGGTAAATATTAGTATTATTCCCATTTTGTAGTCAAGGAAACAGACAAACTGGTTATTTGACTTTCCCAAGGTCATATAGCTAGTAAATGACTGAAATCAGATCATCCTGACTACTGAACCAGCCACTATTCCACTGGCTACCTCAGTCAACTGGTGGGCAAGAAGTAGACTCAGAAGAGGAAAAGATGGTTCTAATTCCCAGCTGTGCCACTTATTATCTGTATAACCTTAGGCAAGGCAATTCACTTCATGAGTCAATTTCCTCTTCATTAAAACAAAGGGTTTGGACTACATGATTGCTAAGGTCCCTTCCAGCTCTAAAATACTATTATTCCTATGAAAATTGATTGTTTAATTAGAACCTTGGCTTTAATTAAGCTAAGAAATGTTATGAACTTCATGTGAAATTCATTTTGAACAATGAAAAAGACATCAATGGAGTTATTTTTGACTCTACAAGATAACAGTAACTTCAAGAAAAATTATTTCATGGAATCAATTATTTTACCAAATACAGTTATAATCTAAGCTTTGGGCTATCTGGTTGTTGATCACAGTGATTGATAGGTAATGATTTTAAGAAGTCTGTTGTCCACCACAGAATAAAGGAAAATCTATTGCATAATATTAGTAAAAAAATAATCTCAGATCAAATCAAACGTCTTTAGGCAAAAAAATTAGCCATTCCTTCTATGGGAAAGTTTTGGCCTGTTAATTATTCCTCTGACTCCTGTAGTAGGGAATGGTTTAAAAAAAAAGCTGAGTACAAAAAAAGAGTGTAGTATTGATACCATTTATTATAAAAGGCTCTTAACTACACGCAAGGGTGAACTGAGAATTTTACATTAATTCTGAGTAGCTACTGATAACACCTCAGAGGGTTTACTTGTAGTGAAATGCCATCATTAAATACTATTTTCCATTATCTCCTGCCTCTCCACATAGACATACAATTAAGTTGGGATATTGGGTGGCAGTCTGATAGACAGGCATGATTGGGAGCATGTATCACTAATGTTGACACAGTCATTTGTAACTGGGCAAAGAATGAATGCTTTTTATTCAGCCCAAAATGAAGTATTAGAATTTTTCTTCTACAAAAATGAAGGTGAGCATAATCACTTAGATTTGGCTTCTAAGATTTTTGGTTCTAGAAACCTTCAGTTCAAATACAGCATTGCTTTGTCAGTAAGCTTTTGGGAATATCACCAAAATTGGGCATTCAAATAGGACAGCGTTTCAAGATAGAGAAGTAGAACATCAGTGAAGGCAGCATAACCAACAAGGCAGCCTAGCCTCACACACCTACACCTGCTTATTTTTAGTTCATGTTTTGGCCCAGATGAAAAAAGAGATCAGATTTATGCTTTCTTTACAGCATGCTGGAAAGTTTATTTAAAAAAAAAAAAACAATGCTTTTCCCTCCTTTAGTTTTATTTCTCCTTCCTGGGATGCCTTTCACTCAACTCCGGACCACACCCCTCATTCTGACAGGATCAATGTTCTTCGTTCCTCTCTTTTTCTGCATACTTTCCCATTTACTGTCTCTATCTTTTAAAATTCCCTATTCATAAATAATGAAGTGACAAACTAGTAATGATTAATCACATTATCTAGCTTGCATTTACTATTAATTCAACAGAACTGTTAAAATTTTTTGAAGGACAACTGTTTTTAATCTCTGCTTTGTTGGCATTCAACTACCCATATTTCCGATTATAATAAAAGGAGTCATTAATCACATCCCACAGAAATTCTCTGAGGTATAGGAAAGTTCTGTGTGGTACATATGCCCTGGACCTCTCTATTACAGTCAAACTCCTGTACTTCTTCTTTAGGGTGCTACTGCATGCACCAGACCCCTTGTTAAAGAAGCCTGTCTCTTTAAGAACATAGTATTCCTTTAGCCTGTGGATTATCACAATTGAAAGGATTTATGTACAGGCTAGAAGGACTTCATCCTCATTTTGCATTTTCCTTGTCATTGATTGGTATTGAGGTATAATAGGATCATAGATGGAGAACTCAAAGGGACCTTGGAGGCCAATTCCCATTTTACAAGTAAGTTAAATGAGGCTCAGAGAGATTAAATAACCTGCCAGAGATCACATGGGGAGTAAATAACACAGGACATATGTGAACCCAGGTCTTCAGACTCCAAATCCATTTGATCTTTCTGCTATACAGTGTTACCACTGGAATTCTCATAGAGTTGTTCAAGGTACTAAAGAGTGTTGGAAAATCTGTGAATAGTGATTCTCCTTGATACACTGCAGAAGTTGGTCCTGGCTTCATTGATGGCTTTGGAGTTAGGTAGTAAGGTAGGTAGATAAATATAGACAGACAGATAGATGGATGGATGATGGATGGATAGATGAATGGATGGATGGATAAACAGATACTGTGCTAAGCACTAGGAATATGAAAACAAGAGAATCCTTACTCTCAAGGAGTAATAGAGGAAGACAAGACATAAAAGGAACTTAAAAGGAAGGAAGAAGAGGCCAGACAGCCAGTGTGAAGGTAGAGCAGACATGTGTTGGTGGAACAGGCCAGAAAGACATCAAAGTGTTGAGTCAGCAATGTGATTTGGCTCTCAAATGATATGGGGGTTTCATGCAAGGTTTCTCCAGTCACTGAATCAGTCTCAGGGTGGAGTCATCCCAAAGGAGCTAGGCAGCCAATATAGTCATGGAGCAGGCAGCAGAAAATTGAAGGGAATAATCACAAGAGCTCTCAGCAGAGTTAAGTGCAACATACAGTTGGAAAGACCTTAGGATTCTGTGCTCATGGAGGTAAGCAAGATAATTGTACTATGTGCAATGGTGGGAGAAACTTAGCAATGAAGGTTTTTAAGTAAAATAGCATGTGTTGTTTTTTTCCACATTGAGTTTTAGGTGGGATATCCAATAAGAACTATGTTGTTCCAGATTGTTTTATTTTTCCAATACAGTTTTGTTTTTGCTTTTTTTTATCATTTTTATAATTATATTTAATCTTCCATTCTAATTGACAAGAGCATGGAATTTTAGAGTTAGAAAAGGACCTCAAATGAATTTTACAGAGATGATCATAAGAACTTATATTTATATAGTACTTTAAGATTTGAACAACATGATATTGATATATATATGTATATGTGTATATACATATATACATACACACATACATATATATGTATTATCTGAATGAATGAATAAAAATGCATATATTGAGAGTTTATTACTATGTGCCCAGCACTACAAAAAGCAATGGGGATACAAGATATAAAAGTAAAGACAGTCCCTGTCCTCAATGGTTTTCCATTCTAAAGGAGAAATAATACAATTTTTTTTTTAAATGGTAGCCAGGGAGGAGCACTTTATCTTACAAAGTTACAGTGATATTGAATGGGGTCATAAGGGAGTATGACTGACACATTTCATCCAGGAACATTGAAAGTGTTGCTTTAATTATGATCCATCCTTCCAAGACAGGAAGGAGAGAAGGGGAGGTCTTTGGTGAGGATGTTATGGAGGAGATGGCCTGGGAGTAGGCCTTGAAAGGAAGCATGGCCAGGGCTTTCCTAAAATACTATTGTAGGAGAGGCAGTCATCATTCACAGTGATTGTGTGTGTTAATCCTCCCAAGTCTGTGAGGTAGGTGCTATTATTTTATTTACAATTACAGAAACAGAAGTTTGGAGAAGTTCATTCATTTACCCAGAGACTCACAGCCTTGTTTTATAGATAATATAATAGATGACCCAAAATATTAAATAAATTAGCTCAAATCACACAAATAATAAGTAGCAGAGCAGAAATTGAACCCAGGTCCTCTGACTCCATATCTATATCTTCTTTCTGTTATTCTATTCTCTTTAAAAAAAAAAAAGAAAACCTTTATAATGGGATTATTATATAATAGAAAACTTTGTATTATATACTTCCAAATACAAAAGTGGAATGCAGAATACCGGCCCTCAAAGAGCGTATAGTCTGGTGGGGAAAATAAGATAAAGATATAGATATACACAATACAATTATGCGTATATATGTATAAAATTCATGTTATAAAAATTAATTGTTCATCAAAATTACCTCAGGATATGTTGTTTCAATTGTATAAAAAAGAACATTTATTTAAAGACAATGTAATTATTTATACTTAAGAATGAAGATAGAAAATATTTGGGGAGATATGTCTCAATTACAAGATTCTCATAGCAACTAGCAGCATTGATTTCACTCCCTAGATATTGACATTTTTTTTTCCGAATGCAATTTCTTTCCATCTTGATATAATTTCCTACTTTCCCTGAATAGGCATGGCCAGAGGGATTCACTTCTGTGTTTCTGGTACATATGCATCTGCCAACCAATTAATAGCTCATTAATCCATCATTCAAGGTGTTAATTGTTTGGCAGATGCATTTGAATTGGAAACACAGAAGGGAGTCCCTCTGGCCCTACCTGTTTTAGAAGGTAGGAAGACCCAAAAAAACCTAAAGCAAAGTGCAACCTTTTCACCCCAAAATTATTAAAGAAAATCTAGCATTTTTTTCCTGTTTCCATAGTTCTTTCAATGAATGTTATTAGGACAATGTAATACTGTTAATTTTAGATAATATTTGATCATTCATTCATCAACCATTCATTGAGGACTACTGTAAAGTTGAAATATGAAGTCAAGTCAATAAGCATTTATTAAGCATTTACCATATGGCAGGCATTATGCTAAGTACTGGAATACACTTGCAGGTGCTGCTTTTATGCAGCAAGAAAGGCAGTTCCTGCCCTCAGGGAACTTACATTCTAATGGGGGATAATGATACTCAAAAGGAAGCTGAAAAAGGAGGAATGATGAAGTTATCTGACACTGAGGCATCATAGAGAAAGTCCAGAGAGTCAGGAGTAGTCAGGTAAGAAAAAAGATACAGAGGTTCTGGGAGAAACCAGGCAATCAGAGGGATAGGCTGAAGGATAAGAGAGTAGTTCTTTATTTTTTTTAACATAAACATTATTTTATTTTTTCTAATCATACGTAAAGAAAATTTTCAGCATTCATTTTTATAAGATTTTGAGTACTCCCTCTTTCCCTTCCCCCTTCCACAAGATGGGAAGCAATCTATATAGATAATAGATGCCCCAAGATGTTAAATAAATTAACTCAAATCACACAAATAGTAAGTAGCAGAGCAGAGATATAGGTTATACATGTGTAATCATGTAGAACATATTTCTATCTTAGTCATGTTGTGAAAGAACAAAACAAACACACACAAACACATACACACCCCACAGTAAAAATAATATGCTTCTATCTGCATTCAGACTCAAGAGCCTGAAATCCCACTATTTGAAACATGTTCCTTTTTCTCATAAAATTTCTCTTAAAATACATCATTGTTAAAAATAGAATTTTAATCATTCACACTGTGGTTGATGTCCTTTATTCTCAAAGAGGACCAAAATGATATCACCATGTTGGGGTCAAGGTACAGTGTGTCTGACCATGGCCGATCAGACCATTATGAGGGAAGGATGTACCACAGGCTGGACACAAATAGTCCATATGAGCATTTGGAGTGGGCATGTCTCTAAATTTGCATATAAATACAGCAGCTCTCTTTGTGGTGGCAAAAACTGGAAATTACAGGGATGCCCATCAATTGGGGAATGACTGAATAAATTGTAATATATGATTGTGATGAAATACTGCTCTGCTATAAGAAATGATAAGCTCAGTGATCTTGGAAAACCATGGGTAGACTTGCATGAAATAATAAAGAGTGAAATGAGTAGAACCAAGAGAACATTGCATATAGTAACAGCAATATTACTTTGAGAGAATAAGTAACTTTGTCTATTATAAATATCCAAATTAACTACAAAGGTAACATGAAGGAAAACACTTTCTGCATCTAGAGAAAGAACTGGTAAGTAGAAGTATGTATAAAATGATTTTACAAAAAATATATATTTGTTTCTAATGGTAGCTATCTCTAAGACTGGGTGAGGGGAGGAGGGAAGGGGAAAAAAAGAAATTTATATGCTAACTTTAATATTTAAAAGGAATAGCAAGTTGTACCTAACATATTTGCATTTTTGTGCGCAATCATCATTTTATTATATTATTGAAATGCTTCTTTTGAAATTTTTACTCATTTTAAGTTTATGGAAAAAATTAATGCATTTCAGAGGCATCCCTGAACTTATATGTGAATATATATAAATGTATATATATTCTCATTATAATCTAAGTGAAATTTAGCATTTCTTTCACTTGCTTAAAGAAATTATTCTGATAAGGGACCCCATTGACAGCTGGTGATGAAATAGACAGGGTGCCAAGCCTGGATACAGGAAGACTCTTCTTCCTGAGTTCAAATCTGGCCTCAAACACTTACTAGCTGTGTAACCCTGGTCAAGTCACTTAACCCCATTTGTCTCAGGTTCCTCATCTGTCATTAAAACTTACTTAATGGGGAATGGGGAGGGTAGAGAAACAAGATAGCACAGTGGATAGAGAGTGGGCCCTGAGTCAAGAACACGTAGGTTCAAGTCCTACCTCTACCACATACTGGCCGTGTGACCAGTCACATCCTCTGAATGCCTATGGCAGTGCTGTAAGAGAAGAATAAATTTCAGAACAGCTACTGAGATCACTGGTAGGGGAGTACCTCTGTTCATGGAACTGTCGACAATTATGCCAATATGGGATTGTGCAGATAAAAACAATGGGTTCATTTTGTTTAACCATATGCTGTTTGTTTATCAAAATAAGTGTGGCCACTTTTAAAGAATTACATTTTTGAGACATTCACAAAGACAAATGGGGAAGGAAATTAATGAGAACTGCTGAGACAGACCTAACTGGTATCATAAAACTTCAGTTTAAGAAAGAGAAGTATGCAACAGAAAGGGAGATCATTTTGGGCTAATCCAGAAGGAGGCTTGTTTCAGGTTCCTTGAAAAAGACAGTTGCCTCAGGCTATTCCAGGTGGCAGGTGTGCTGCTCTGAGAACCAGAGGAAAAAATAGCTATAGTCAATTAAAAGCACTATTAACAAAGTAAAAACTAGAAAAAAAAGACAGAGAGATATGTGTATATGTTTTTAAAATTTATATTATATATATAATATGTATATTATATCATATATATGTATAAAGATTGTGTATGTGTGTGTGTAGTGTTAGCCTGGTATGTAAATTCTGAGAGTTTTATTTCTGGGAAACAACTGATAATAGTTATGGCTGAGGTATAAAGGTACTCCTTAAATAGTTATCACCATCTGATTATGAGACATACTGTACTGCCTGTGTAAAGTTTCTATATTCCAATACTTTGAAGAGCCAGTGAATTTTGATCTACAACTAGGACACGGGTACTGAGCACATTTTCACATCGATGAAATTAAAGGGAGGCACTCTCTTCCACTGAAGTCCTCCCAAATTTATATATCTAGCCTTGGACCTTCTCTGATCTATAATCCCAAATCATCAACTGGCTTTTGGGTATTTCACACTCAATTACCACAAGCATCTCAAGCTCACCATGTCCAAAACAAGACTCATTACCCCCTCTCCCCACAGAAACCCTTCCCTCTTCTGAACTCCCTTATTACAGTTACCACCATCCCAGTCTTCCATGATAACAACTTCCATGTCATCTTCAACTCCCCACTTTCACTGATCATTTATACCTCATCACTTTTCTCTTCCTTCATGACATCTCTCTTAAAAATTCTGCAAATTCCATTCTCTCTACTATTATGGCTCCTCTTCCCAATCCCCTCCCCAGTTCAGGTCATCCCTCTGTCTTAGATTATTGCAATAGCCTTCTAATTGGTTTACTTGGCAATTCTTTTCCCATTTCAATCCATCCTCCCTCAGCTTCCAAAGTGATTTTCATGTTATTCCCCTCCATACTCTCTCTCTCTCTCTCTCTCTCTCTCTCTCTCTCTCTCTCTCTCTCTCTCTCTCACACACACACACACACACACACAAACACACACACACACTCAATAAATTTCACTGTCTCCCTAGTACCCCCAAGAGTCCTTTGTTTGGCACTTACATTGTTCATAACTTGGCCCCTTCCTAGCTTTCCTGTCTTCTCATCTTATTCCTCTCTGCAAACTCATGACATACTAGTTGGTCCACATATGGTCTTCCCCACCCAACCTCTAATCTAGCCATCAACTATCTACTCAAACAGAGTATCATGTAAATGGATGAAATCAATATTTTACTACATTTAATGATATAGTATATTCCAGTTATTTGAAAAGCATAAAGCACTATTCAAATATAAGGTATTACAAAAATCTAAATGTTTATTTTGTTTACTAATTTTTTTTTCCTCCAGAAGGCTAGGAAATCTCAGATTTGCCAACTACTGTTAGAAAAGGAGTTTTTAGATTTTTGGTTGTTTTTTTTTCCAAAGCCATTATTTTATTCTTCTCCTAAGTCCAAATAATAATCCCCTCCAAGGGAGAAACAGTGATCTGTGTGACATGAACAACAATTTATTGAGTTTTTCTAAAGTAATAGAGAAGTTTCTGAAGCATCATTTCTCTAACCATTACATAATTCTAGATTGCTGAAGAAAATAGAAGACCTTCTTGGTAAGTGGCTTTGCTCCCATTACAAAAGCTATATGGCATGGTTCTCACATTTCCCAAGACCTCTAAAAGTATAATTTTCCTCTAAGGATTTACACCATCTTCTCTCTAACCTTTTAGTCCAGAGAATTCACTTCAATTCAACTCAATTCACTAAGCATTTTACAATATGGTGTCTACTAAATTCAAGGCATTTTTCAAACAAATATAAAAAAAGAGTTCTTGGCATCAAGATACTTATATTTAACTCTTTTAATCTACAGTTCAAGAAACTCATTTTTGGCATTTTAAGGTTACAGCTTTCAGATTATTTTAGAGTTTTGCTTAGAAGAATTCTGTTGGGTTATAGACTGTTTTATTAATTTTGCCTCATGTTTTGCCTTAATAAGTATTTGTGAAATGAGGGCAGGCAAGGCCATGACAAATTAAAGGTATCAAGTTGATAAGAGTCGTGTGGGTTAATGAATATTTTTATTACCAAGGTGATGGTGGATTTGGAATTCATAGCATACTAACAACCTCATTCTGTTTTATTTAGCAGTTCACATCAGAACCTGCTAATAACTCACACCAAGGAGTTAATATACAATATAAAATCACTCCACACTATGAGAATTAATTGCCTTTGTGCTCTCTTCACCTCTTGAAAGATGTAGATTTCTGCAAGGATTTACTGGAAAGTTTAAAATAATTGCTACATTTCCATTTATTTAGTTTCAAGGTGGTATGGTCATTTCCTATGAGAGATTGGTCCTTATGGTTATAATAACTGCCTGAACACCAAGAGAGGAGTTGATTCTATTAAAATGTGAGACATTATATTAATCACTGTTCAGTAGGCTATGGAATTTAAATTACCTCTCTTAAAAAAATGTACATTTCTAACGTCCACTCCCACAACTTTTCATATTTTGCACACACATCCCTCTGATCCAGTGACACTATCTTTCTTGCTGTGTCTAAAACAAAACACTCCATCTCCCAAATCCTGGGATTTTCTCTGGTGGTGCCTTATGCCTGGAGCTCCCTTTCTTTCTCCCGTTCTCCCTCTCTCTCTCCCCTCTCTTTCCCTCTTCTTCTCTCCTGGGACTTTCCTGGCCACCTTCAAGCCCCAGATAAAAATCTCACCTTCTAAAAAAAAGACTATATATATATATATATATATATATATATATATATATAGTCTTTTTACTTTTATATATATATATGTGTGTGTGTGTGTGTGTGTGTGTGTGTGTGTATATTCTTCCAAAAGTTTTACTTCTAGTGCTTTCCTTCAGTTGACTAATTCCAATTTATTGTGTATGTACTTTACTTGAACAAAGTTTTTGGCATGTTGTTACTCCAATAGAATGTGAGCATTTTGAGAGCAAGGAATGTCTTTTGCCTTTCTTTGAATCTCCAGAGTTTAGAACAGCACCTAACACATACTAGCCCCTGACTACATGTTTATTGACTACCTAAACATTTTGTTTACATTTACTTTTGACTATCCCCTGATTCATATGCAATTGAATTTCAGAAATCCTGATGTTGGTACAAAGAAGAGAAGATAGGCGGTGAAATTAATAGCAAGAAAAAATTAGGTGCTGAGTTAATAGCCAAGAAGGTAGAAAAAGGGGATGGGAAATTAGTAGGAGAGAATAGGAAATATATCCTCATCAGAAGAAAAGGGTAGAAGCAAGGGCAGCCAGGTGGCACAGTGAGTAACAGCGCCAGCCCCAGAGTTGGGAGACCTAAGTTCGGTTTCATCCTCAGATACTTAACACCCACACAAAATAACTGGTCACCTAACCTTGAGCAAGTTACTTAACCCCAATTGCTTAGGTGCAGCCAGGTGGCACAGTGAGTAAGAGTGATGGCCCCAGCATAGGGAGACCTGGGATTAGTTCCAGACCCAGATACTCAGCACCCACACAAAAATAACTGGCTCTGTAATCTTGAGCAAGTTACTTAACCATGATTGCTTTAAAAAAAAAAAAAGAAAGAAAGAAAAGGGTAGAGGCAGAGTCAAGATGGCGGAGTAGCAATAGGACTTCCACGCAGCTCCTGCTCCCACTTCTTCCAATTCATGTAAAAAATAACTCTAGACAAACTTTGGAGCTACAGAACCCATAAAATGACACAGAGAAGCTAACCTCCCACTGAGGACAGCCCAGCAGGCCAGCAGGAAGCGGCCAGCACAGCGCTCTGGGAGCCAAGCCCAGTCCAATGAGAACCAGATGTTTTAGCCCCAGGGCAGCCTGACCAGTCACAGGCTGGAGGAACTCCAGATCACCAGCAGCTGTGGCAGTTTCCACAATTATCAACCCATAGATGCTAAGGACAAATTGAGATATCAGTGTAGTGTGGACTTTGGGACCTGGGAATTCAGGAGTCCGATCCAGCCTTTGCCCCCAGGGCAAGAAGCAACTGAGGAGCCCCGGCTGTGCAGCCCCCCACCATGTGGATGCCTTAGAGCTCCTGGTCTGCTGATTGTAGGGGGACCAAGCAACCAGTCTGATCGGTAATCGCTCTTGCTTTAACCTGCTTGGATCCGGCTTTCTGTCTAGGGAGGAGGTCCTGGGGTGCATGAGCAATCTGCCACAGCATGTGGAGAAAGTTCAGAGAAGGCACCCAACTAATACCTCCAGCAGCTGAGAAAACCCTAGTGTTTTAGGATAAAGCCCCCATTTCTGATAGCAAAGTTCTATTGTGGAAAAAGGTTCAAAAGTCAAGTAATTGAGTGACAACATGAGCAAGAAAAGGAAACAAAGCAAATAGAGCAGTCCCACTTTACACTCCTGTTTTGGGGACAAAAAGGATCAAAGCATGGAACAGAAGGAAGACAATAAAGTCAGAACTCCTGCACCAAAAGCTTCCAAAAAAAAATATGAGTTGGTGACAGGCCATAGAGGAGCTTAAAAAGGATTTTGAAAACCAAATAAGAGAAGTGGAGGAAAAATTGAGAAGAGAAATGAGAACGATGCAAGAAAATTGTGAAATGAGTGTCAAAAACCTGACTAAAGAAAATAACACTTTAAAAAACAGACTAACTCAGATGGCAAAAGAGGCACAAAAAGGCAATGAGGAGAAGAAGGCCTTAAAAAGTCGAATTTGACAGATGGAAAAAGAATCTCAAAAGCTCAATGAGGAGAATCATTGCTTCAGAATTAGATTGGAGTAAATGGAAGCTAGTGACTTTAGGAGAAATCAAGATACTATTAAACAGATCCAAACAAATGAAAAAGTAGAAGGCAGTGTGAAATATCTCGTGGGAAAAACTACTGACCTGGAAAATAGATCCAGGAGAGAGAATTTAAAAATTATTGGACTACCTGAAAGCCATGATCAAAAAAAGAACCTAGAAATCATCCTTCAAGAAATTCTAAAGGAAAATTGCCCTGATGTTTTAGAACCAGAGGCCAAAACAGAGGTTGAAAGAATCCACCAATCACCTCCTGAAAAAGATCCCAAAAAGAAAACTCCTAGGAATATTATAGTGAGGTTCTGGAGTTCCCTGATAAAGGAGAAAATATTACAAGCAGCCAGGAAGAAACAATTTGAATACTGTGGAAACACAATCAGGATAACTCAGGATATGGCATCTTCTACCCTGAGGGATAGAAGAGCTTAGAATATGATATTCTGGAGGTCAAAGGAGCTGGGATTAAAACCAAGAATCACCTACCCAGCAAAACTGAGTATCATGTTTCCAGGGAAAATATGGTCTTTCAATGGAATACAGGACTTTTAAGCATGCTTGATGAAAAAACCAGAGTTGAATAGAAAATTTAACATTCAGATACAAGAAGCTGGAGAAGCATGAGAAGGTAAACAGGGAAAAGAAATCATAAGGAATTTATCAAAGTTGAACTATTTATATTCCTACATGGAAAAAATGATAATTGTAATTTATTAAACTTTTCTCAGTATGGGAATAGTTGAAGGAAATAGAAATGTGTGTGCATATGTGTATGTGTATACATACATACGTATGTCTATATAGGAGGATATATGGGCATATGAATACATATATGAGTATGTGTATATATGTCTACAGATATATAGACAGAGGGCACAGGACCAATTGAATAGGAAGGGATGATACTTAAATGGTGAAATTAAGAGGTGAGAGAAGAATATAATGAGAGGAGATGGGGAGGGACAGAATGGGGTAAATTATCTCATATAGAAGAGGCAAGGGAAAAATTTTACAATTGAGGGGAAGAACAGGAAGGCAAAAGGGAATGAGTCAACCTTATTCTCATTGAATTTGGCTTAGGGAGGGAATGACATATACACTAAATAGGGTATCTCACCCTACAGGAGAGTAGGGCAAAAGGGGAAGACAGGGGGGATAATGGAGGGGAGGGCAAGCTGGGGGAGGGAAATTGGAAGCACCCACTTTTGAAAAGGGACAGGATCAAAGTAGAGAATAGGACAAGTGGGGGTCAGATAGGATGGAGGGAAATATAGTCAGTCTTTCACAATATATCCACTATGGAAATGTTTTGCATAGCTACACATGTACAACCTATATTGAAATGCTTATCTTCACAGTGAGGGTAGGTGACCTGAGAGGATGGGAAAGAATCTGAAATCCAAAGTTTTAAAATCAAATTTTTAAAAATATGTATACTTATTATTATTATTATTATTATTACATGTAACTGGGAAATTAGATATACAGGCACTAGAGCATAGAGATCCATCATGCCCTACTGGAAAGTTGGAGGGGGTATGGGGGAAGATATGGGAGAGAGCAATTTGGGGGAGGGGTGTATCAACAATGCAATATTCACAATGTTTACAGTAACTATAAATATGCTGATATGGTTATTAACCACAAAATATACTAGGCTCTCTACATGGGGAATAAAGCTAGAACATGTATTCAAATACCAGAAAAGTGATTCCCAAAAACCAGAACGTCAAAGCCATCACAGTAGGTATGAAGTTGTCACACATAATGAATGTAGTAAGCACCCATATTCTCAAGCCTTCAAAGCAGAACAGGCTACCTCAAGCAAAGGTCCTCTTCTCCTCACTCACGACAACTGCTTAGCGACCAGGAAGTGTGCTCCCAGAAGCTCTGACTCCCTGTAGTTCCCATCCCTGGCAGTCCTCAGCAGGAGTCCTTAGCACAAATCCTGGCTGGCCCAAAAGCAGGAGTTCACTCCACCACCAGGCTGCTGCTGCTGCTGCTGTGACTGCTGCTGCCACCACGCTTCCAGTCACCTCAGGATCTCTAGCCTGACTTCCACTTCCTCTTGCTCCACCCCTTCCTGCTATGTCAGCAAGTCCAACTGGGCATGGAAGATCTTTAAATCCCATAACCCTTACATGGGGATATTCAGTGGGATTGCTGTTTTGGGGTGGTGGGTAGGGGAAAATGGGGAGAAAATTTGTAATTCAAAATCTTGTGAAAATGAATGATGTAAACTAAAAAATAAAAAAGAGGAAACATTATTTTTTTGCAAATGCTTTATTAACTTCTGATTTACATCATTCATTTCAGCCAGATTTTGAGTTACAAATTTTCTCCCTGTTTTTCCCCTACCCACTGCCCCAAAATAGCAGTGCCACAGAATATCCCCTCCTCCAATCTGCTCTCTCCCATATTTTTTCCCATATCCCTTTCTAATTTTCCAGTGGATCTCTATGCCCCAGTGCCTGTATATCCCATTTCCCAATTACATGTAAAATAGTATTAATAATAGTATGTGTATATATATATATATATATATATTTGAATATTTGATTTTAAAACTTTGAATTCCAGATTCATTCCCTTCCTCCCTTGTCACCCACCCTTACTGGGAAGATAAGCAGTTCAGTATAGGTTGTACATGTGTGGCTAAACATAGTAGATATATTGTAAAAGACTGACTATTTTTCCCTTCCTATCCCACCTCCCACCTGCTCTATTCTCCACTTTGATACCATCCCTTTTAAAAGTGGGTGCCTCCAAACTCCCTCCCCCCCAGCCTGCCCTCCCTTCCATCATCCCCCTCTCATCCCCTTCCCCTCCCACTCTCCTGGACAGTGAGATACTCTATTTAGTGTGTATCTCATTCAATCCTCAAGCCAAATTCAATGGGAATAAGGTTGACCCATTCCCTTTTACCTTCCTATTCTTCCCCTCCATTGTAACAATTTTCCCTTGCCTCTTCTATATGAGATAGTTTACCCCATTCTGTCTCTCCCCATCTCCTCTCATTATATTCCTCTCTCACCTCTTAGTTTCACCTTTTAAGTATCATCTCTTCCTGTTGAATTGGTCCTGTGCCCTCTATCTATGTATATTTGTAAACATATATACACACATTACATATGTATTCATATGCCCATATATCCTCATATATATATATATATTCCCTTCAACTACTGAGAAAAGGTTCTTCAGTTACAATTATTGTTTTTCCATGCAGGAATGTTAATAGTTCAACTTTGATAAGTTCCTTATGATTTCTTTTCCCTGTTTACCTTCTTATGCTTCTCATGCTTCTTGTTTTCTGAATGTCAGATTTTCTATTCAACTCTGGTTTTTTCATCAAGAATGCTTGAAAGTCATCTATTACACTGAATGACCATATTTTCCCCTGAAACATGATACTCAATTTTGCTGAATAGGTGACTCTTGGTTTTAATCCCAGCTCCTTTGACCTCCAGAATATCATATTCTAAGCTCTTCGATCCCTCAGTGTAGAAGATGCCATATCCTGAGTTATCCTGATTGTGTTTCCACAGTATTCAAATTGTTTCTTCCTGGCTGCTTGTAATATTTTCTCCTTTATCAGGGAACTCCAGAACCTCACTATAATATTCCTAGGAGTTTTCTTTTTGGGATCTTTTTCAGGAGGTGATTGGTGGATTCTTTCAACCTCTGTTTTGGCCTCTGGTTCTAAAACATCAGGGCAATTTTCCTTTAGAATTTCTTGAAGGATGATTTCTAGGTTCTTTTTTTGATCATGGCTTTCAGGTAGTCCAATAATTTTTAAATTCTCTCTCCTGGATCTATTTTCCAGGTCAGTAGTTTTTCCCACGAGATATTTCACACTGCCTTCTACTTTTTCATTTGTTTGGATCTGTTTAACAGCATCTTTATTTCTCATAAAGTCATTAGCTTCCATTTGCTGCAATCAAAAAAAACGAAAATTAAAAAAAAAAAGAAAAGGGTAGAAGTGTAAAAATACTCAAGCTTGTTTGGAATTGGATTCCAAAGGGATGGTAAATATTTAAGAGAAAAATAACTCCTGGCATATTAGCTCAGGGATATAGGCTCAGGGGGAAAAAAAAGACTAATAGTGTTAGAATCCAGAATACCTAGTGAGTTGGCATTTTTTTAAAATGCCTTCGATTATTGTTTTAATGCGAGATGAAGGAGGACTTCACTTTGTTGATAATGGAAAGAACAGAGATAAATATCTCTGGCCATACATTAGTCATGAAAATAAATGTGAATTAGAAATAGGAGTAGAGATGACTATGAAAGCTTGATCTACATATAAATTTTACTAAGATAAAATGAGTAAAGTAAGCCTGGATATCCATAATTCACATAACCTATATCTAGTTTGTACTTTGAAATTTCCTTATAAACTACTAAAAGAAAAGGGTATTGTAAACTCTCAATGACTGACAACTTGTTTTGAGTAAGGGAGGGGAAAGTGTGGAGGAAAGACTGTGAACCCAGAAACACAGTCTTTATAGATCTTTGATCCCCTGGGCAGTGGCAGAAGAAAGTGATCCAGGGGACTTCTTCCCTTGATATTCAATTCAATGTAGTTCAATTTACTAAGCATTTATTTAGTGTCTTTTGTTGTTCAGTTGTTTTTTAGTCCTATTTAACTCTTTGTGACACCCTTTGGTTTTTCTTGGCAAAGATAACTGGGGTTATTGACCATTTCTTTCTCTACCTCATTATACAGATGAAGAAACTGAGCCAAACAGGATTAAGTGAGTTTCGCAGGATCATACAGGTAGTAAATGTCTGAGGCCATTTTTGAACTCAGAAAGATGAGTCTTCTTGACTCCAGGCCTGGCATTCTGTCCACTGCCCCATCTAGTTGCCCTATTTAGTGCCTACTATATGTAAAACCCAGTTCTTCGTATAGGGAATATAAAGAGAAAATGAAAATTCTTAGGATCATATATCTAAGGTTGGAAAGGACTTCAAAAGTCATTTTAGTTGACTTCCCCCAACACACACACACACACACACACACACAATTTTACAAATAAGAATATTGAGATTCATACAGTTTGAGTGACTTACCCAAGGTCAGGAGTATCCAGGTTGGTATTGGAGCCCAGGACCTCTGATTCCTATGACAATGCTCTTTCCATTAGCTTACATTCCTTCCTGTTTTAGAGTTGTCATTTTACTGGGGGATATAACATTTACACAGATAGGCAAATACAAGATAATTGGAGGAGGGATCAAATTTTAACAACTAGGGGATCAAGAAAGACTTCCTCAGAAGGAATGAGGGAATTTGTTTTGCTTGACTAAGCACTTTTGCTATGAGGGATTTTTCCCCCTTTACTCTTATTTTCTTTTTTTTTAAAGCAATAGGGGTTAAGTAACTTGCTCAAGGTTACATGGCCAGTTATTTCTGGGTGTGGTGCTAAGTCTCTCAGCCCGGATTTGATCCAGGTCATCCTGACACTGGAGCTGGTGCTCTTACTCACTGAGCCACCTGGTCGCCCCTCCTTTACTCTTATTTTCCAACGAGGGGGTGGAGTGGGAGGAGAGTTAGATTTATGTTCACTTAAAAAAGCTAACATTTAAAGTAGAGGTGGTAGAGGATGCTACAGATGTGGGATGTTAAATATGCTTTTGGATGAGACCACTGTCTTGTCATTAGTCTTGCTTAATTTTTACTCTTTTACAAGAAATCTCTCATGGAATGGAGGCATTCTGAAAAATGTTTGTAATGTAAAAGTGAAAGACAAAAAAAAGTCCTCTAAGAAGAAGCATCTGAATTGAGTATCATAGAGTTGTAGGGAATCAATTTCAGTAGTGTAGGAAAGGTTGTGCAAAGGCAAAGAAGCCAGGGAGAAAAGTAAGTCCCTATAGACTAAAAATTGTCTTTCTTTCATTACACATTACATATCATTTTGTACCATTCTTGTGCTTTTATCTTATTGTATTCTGCCTTACATATTATATCACCATGGCACGGCTATCTATGTAATTGGAACTCAGTGTTAGTGAATGAATCAGCCAAAATTCAAAGTTGAATTGGTATCAGATTCAGGTGACAACCACAGCACGTATTTTGCTCCTCTTAGAACATTGCCTATTATTTCATATTATAGTTATTTGTTCATGTGCTTTACCCTTCTGCTAGATTTGAAACTCCATGAGTACAGGGATCACATGTTATCAAAATGGTGCATCTCTATAGCAAATAAAACAGAATTTTGTACATGATAAGAACTCAAATTTTTGTGGGATGAAAACTGCTGAGAGAAACAGAGAAAGTAAAATTTTTTTTGAAGTAAGAAAAACACCATTATGGAGATTTATAGACACTAATGGATAAATGAGTTTTAAGGAAAGAGGCATTGTGTCAAATGCTAGAGACATGTGAAATAGGATTAGGACCAAAAACACACCACTGGATTTGAGATGTCTCATGATATTGTTGGTAGATCACAATTTCCAATTCAGATTACCTACTTGCTATGTGATATGTACTAGGAACACTGGGTTTAAAACCTAGTTGTTCTACATGAATGACCCTGGGCAAGTCACTTAAATTTGGGGGGCTTAGTTTAAATGCCCATGAAATTGGTGAGCTGGATTAAATGGCTTCTCTAGTCCTGCCCACTTTGATTGGTCAATAGGAAATCATTAATAAGGAGCTTTGTGCAACCTCTCCCAGTAGTATGATGACTAATTGTAGGCAAGTGTGTGGTGGGAAAGGGAAGAAGCAGCTGCAGATCATTCATTCAAGAATTTTGACAAAAAATAACATTATAGGCAACTGGAACTACCATGTAAACATGGAAAGGTCATAGAGAAGATCCTGAATTACACAAAATAGAACAAAGATGGGAGGAAAATCAAAACAGAATTCTACAGATAACTCTTCCTACAACATAATCATGGGGGATAAAGGACAGAATAGTGTAAAGGACAGAAACTCCTAGTTTCACAAGTCTTTCAGTGCATTTTCATTTGACTTTCAAATACCTAAAGTACTAGGGATCCCCTTCTTCTGGGCAGTCAACATCAGATTCTTAACTCGAGCTATCCACAGTCTTTTATATTTAGAGTTAGATATGTATGTATATATCAAATACCCTAGTGGTGATTATATCAAGGTACTAAGTATATAAAGACTGTGTGAATCATGAGTATCCAATTTTATTTTATTCAATCCATATTATAGAGTATATACTACACATGTACAAAATATACTGTATGTAGACTTGTATGTATTGATATCTATATATAGATGGAATGGTGAATCCATTTTCAAATGAGGTTTGGAAAGGGGAAAGAAAGGGAAAAATAATTTTTATAGTTTCTCTTAGGTACCTGTTCTAAGAGGTTTTGTTGTTGTTTGTTTGTTCATTGAAGGTTTTTGTTTCTTTGTTTTACAAAAATCTCACCTCTGGGCCATTTTGCTTTCATCCAGAATTTTCTCTTTCATCCAGAATGTTAGTCATGTCTTGGGTCTTCACAGACCTTGGTAAAAGGGTCCCCAGATACTGTAGAGGATTCTAGGTAACAATGAATAAACAGGGTTATAGGGCACCCTTCCTTTATTTACAAAGAAAATGCATAGAACACATAAATTACTCAGAGTAGTCCATAACTCATTAATACATATTTTTCCCTTTCTGATGGTTCTTGTCTTTATCCAAACCCTATTCATTTTTCCATGTTAATGCTATCATCCCATGAAACATATTTCTCCAGAAGGGAAAAAAAAAAACCTTGGAATTTCTAGAGATATAAACCACAATCCCCCAGTCCTGGTATTCCAATGAATCCAATCTATAGGATGGAAACTCCTATGTTACTATCTTAAGGATTTAGAATCTGGGTTGGCCAAACTGGACTTGAACTTTTTGAATAACTCCTACCCATGTTTCCCCGATAATAAGACACTGTCTTATTATTTATTTTGGACAGAAAAACACCAGAGGGCTTATTTTCAGGGGAGGGCTTATTTTAATGAACATTGACAGCAATTTTAATAAACAGGTAAATGTGAACAAAAAAAGTACCTTTATTCAATAATGAATTCAATAAAGAACAGGATGACGTGCTCACTGCTGCAGCTCTGATTGGATGCAGCTCGGAGCGCAGCGTGCGTTTCACCGGGGGGGGGGGGGGGGGGGGTCAAAAGGGGGGGCACCGTAATGTAGCGTGTAGCACAGGGGATCATCTTCACTACAGTAGCAATCTCAATAGGGCTTATTTTCAGGGGAGGGCTTATTTTAGAGGAATCTTACACAGTAAGGGGAGGGCTTATTTTCGGGATAGGTCTTATTATCGGGGAAACACGGTAGTATTAGAGAAGAACAAAGCAAATGTCTTTTAAGTTCTTATATTGTGATTTAGACCTTTATTGGTTTTCCATACATACATGTTATATCTTCCTGGTGCATTGCATGTTACTGTTCTCCCTAAGAGAGCATCATCATCATCATACAAGAATTTCTCCTTCTTTCTCTAAATACTTGTATTCTCAAATCATCTAAGAGAATGCTATTGTCCAGGTCTTTTCTATCTCTAGAAGGATGGATCCTTGAACTTGGCATTTCTAATAGCCAAAGTTGCCACCATTCAGAATTCTCTGTCTCCCTTTCTCTGTCATTGTCTTTCTCTCTTTTCTCTCTCTTTCTCTGTCTCTTTTTCTCTGTATGTCTCTCTCCTCCCCTCACTCTTATTTCTTTCTATGTGTCTCTTTCTCCCTCTCTTCCTTTATGTCTCTCTATATTTCCCTACTTCCCTCTGTTTCTGTCTCTCTTCCTCTCTCTCTCTCTCTCTCTCTCTCTCTCTCTTCGTGTATCCTTGTCTCAAACTTTCTTTGTCTCTGTCTCTATCTGTCTCTGTCTCTCCCTCTCCGTTTCTTTCTCAACATGATCACTTCTCTTAGAGTCAAGTAGTTGAGAGTATGCAATGACATCTAGTCTCTTCCCTCTTCTACTCATCCTCAACACAGTTGTCAAAATCTTCCTAAAACTTAAGTCTTAAAACAATCCCTTGATCAAAAACTTCACAGATTCCCTACTGAATCTAAGCAATCTATGCACATTCTTAAGCTTGCTGTTTTAAACCCTTAACAATCTGGTCTCAATCTGCTCAGGTTTTTGTTAGATTATTTCCCTTTACACACTGTCCATCCCTGCCAAATTGGCCTATTTGATATTTCCCTTAACTTGTTCCTCCATCACCATTCGCCATGACTGTGCAGAGGCTGATCCACATTCCTGGAATGCACTTTTTTTTTTACTTCTGTCTCTTATAATCCCTAGATTCCTTTAAGGTTGAGATCATGTGCTGAATGCTACAGGATGGTATTTGTGACATTTTTATTTTTGCATAATTTCATCCTCCTTTTCAAATTATCATGTATATACTCACATATTTATATGTTGTATCCCCCTCCAGTAGAAAATAAACTTCTTGTGGGCAGGCAATTATTTTTAATCCTTTGTCCTAGTGCCTAGAAAAGAATTCATGCTTAATAGATACTTTTGGATTTAAATTGAATTTGCACTTCTGGTATTACTTCTCCAGTAATTTAGAGTCCTAGAACATGGGATTTAGGAGCTCTCCATATTACTCTGTGACTCAGATGCCTTTGAGATAAAGAGGACCAGAAATTCTGTCAACACTCTATGAATGCCAGAAAATCTAAAACCTTCTACTATTTATTCCTGCCTTTTACTATGGGGGGCACATCATCCAGGTGTATGGATAGTTACCATTTTATCCATTTGAATTTAACTCTGAGCTCCCACGTACTGGAAAACTTTATCTCTTTTTTATTTGAATTACTGTTAGTTGCACAACTGTGTAATGTAATGCCAAGGAAAGGCAACTTCCCAGGTTCAAAATACCAGCATAGGTGCTCTCCATTTTATTCAGTAACAAACCCAGAACAGAGAAGATCAAAACATGACATCATTCAAAATACAGCATTTACTAAGTGTGATTAAATAATCTCCAAGGACTACCGCACCCCAGGACCTTCCAATCATTCAATCAATTACAAAGTCTCTGTTCTAAATACTTCTCCACCCCTAGGCTATACCTTAATTAAGTCCACCACAAAGCCCCTCTTCTCAAATGTAGATTAGTTTCCAAACATAAGGTCAAAAGTTCCCCACCCCTGGATCACAATTGAATCTACCCCAGAGTTACATCAAGTTTAAACACAGCACTTAATACCCAAATGGAGGTCTTTTCTTCATCTTGACACGAGGCAAGTTCTCAGCAATCTTAGTTCCTGGGGAGACAAGGCTTAGAAAGGCCATAAGATACATTGCCAGTCCCTTCATGAATTTGTCCTTTGTCTGTAGAACAGTCCTAGAACCCCTGAACACATTAGCAAAGCCCTCTCCCAGGATTTCTGTAAACATACAACAAGAAAATCCTTCTTCAGGGCTTCTGAACCAACAGAAAGGCTCCCAGACCCCTGCAACAACAGCACTGTCCTTCACCAGTGGACAGTATTCATTCTGTCTGCAGGACAGTCTCCAGACCCCTGCAACAACAGCACTGTCCCTCACCAGTGGACAGTATTCACTCTCTGTCTGCAGGACAGTCGCAGGCCTTCTTAGCGAACAGCCAGGTTCCAGGACTTCTTCAACAAAAGGACTGTCTTTCACCAGTGGACAAATCTGGCAAAACAACATCAAAACAGACAGACAAAGTGCCAGCAAAACAGCCATGTCTCCTCAGTCCTTGGCAGCTCAGGGGGCAGGTCTCAAAAGTCCAGGGCAATTCAAAGCGGCCACCAGCAATTCTCTTAGTCTCTCTCTCTCTCCACGAGGTGCTGCTTCCAAGAAAAAAAAGGTCTTCCGCCTCTCTCTTGTCTCTCCAAATCTAAGTCACCAGCTCCTCCCAGTTCAGGACTTTCTTTTCACATCAACAAGCCCATCCCACAGGTGGGATTAACAAACTCTGGGTTTTAACACAATCAATTTGAAAACCAAGCCAATACAGGGGAATCTTTAATTGCCATTACTATCACAAACTGCCAGGATGGAATTGGTTCCTCATGAAAGAAGATATTTTGTAATACTGAATACAGTGTTTTTATTCTTATCATACACTTGATATACAGCAATTAATAATGAGGATGTCATACATCATAATGAGCCGTAAACATCTACAAAAGTCTTCAAGCCTGCCACTCATCTAGATCTCCCTAGAGTCTCTGAGAATTGGTCTGAACTTAGATTTCTGGGAAATGCAGGATTTGATTCCTCTCTGGAAGGCAAAGAGTTCAACCACCCAGTTCCACAGGATGTTCAGTCATACTGTACAAGGACCAGTCTAACTCTTATGTTAGTCTCAGAAAACAGGCTCTACTACAAACTACAGCTATGGGGAAGTGGTATTTTTTTCTGATTGCTTGTGGGGAACCTGTTCTGAGCACAGCTAACCCATTTTGTAACAGTGTTAATTTAATCAGCATTCTTCCCTGGCAAGGAGCAGAACTGCCAATTACTTTGTATCCCTTTCTCCTTGAGTATTGCACTTCCTTTCTTTTTTAGACACAAATTAAATTTTTATCAACAAAAATATAAAGTTTATGTTCCTCCCATCCTCCCTTTCCCCTTCAAAAATGTGTATGTGGGAGGGGGGAACCATCGAAAAAATACTTAAGCAAAACAAATTTCAATGATGGCCATGTCCAGTGTCTCATTCCATACTCACCTTTCTTTCTCTCATGAGGTGAGTAGCATGCTTCATCAGCAGTTCTTTATATTAATCAATGGTCATTGAGTTAATTAGAGTTCTTACGTCTTTCAAAGTTGTTTATCTTTATAGTGTTGATAGTGTATAAATTATTCTCCTGCTTCTGCTCAATTCACTCTGCATCAGCTCATATAAGTCTTCCCAAGATTCTCTGCCCTCACCGCTTTTCTCTGCTCCTAAAACTTCATGTCTCTCTCCTCTTTAGTTCCTGTTACTACCCCCAGCAATAATCCATCATACCTTAGAAAGGGAAACAGAGTTTTTCACATGTCATATGTAGTCACCTATGCAAAATTATGATTAATTAATTTGTGATTTTCGGCAAACATCTTAATCTGTCTGAACTTCAGTTTTCTCTAAGTTGAAAGGGTTGTAGTAAGTTGACACTTAATAACCTTTCCAGCTCTAGCATTCTCTGATTCTGTGATATGTCTTAAAAGTTCCTTAGGTTTGTAAATATATTTATTACCTCAACCTGCTGGGGTTTTTTCAGTATTATGTGGAACTTTTTGGAATAGGAATCATTCAAAATAACTGTGGCAAGATAGGGGCATATTTTCTAAATGACATTTTTTAGAATAAGATGAGCTTTTTTTTTCTTTTGCAAAACAACCCTGTCTTTACATATCACTTTATTATATTCTATCACATATAATTAATGATGCAAAACAATTTGAGTGGTCCGTATGAGATATTGTCTTCAAAAACAAAAGTCACTGCTTGCTAATTGCAATTAGCAGGTTCTCTAGATGCTGATGGTTTTAATTAAAGAAGGCAATTTATTGTGTTATTTTTTAATTTGTGTTCATGGTCTTGTAGTTGTTGCTGTTCTTTGTCTATTGGTTATCAGTAAGCCAGATAGTGTCCTCTAGTGGAGAAAGAATCTCATTTATCATCACCTTTAGATATAGCTAAATGCTAGATAGCTAATTAGAAGAATATTGCACTGAAGACCAAGTGTTGCTGCCAATTGGAGTTCACTGGTTAAAGTGAATGTGTTTTTTTCCCCAAGGTACTTCTCACATTGTGGCCTGTTTTGGAAATCGACTGTATAACGTGCATTGTTAACAATTTAGATAGCAAAGGATTTTTGTGATCAATTTTAAAGTGCTTCCATACAAACCTGGTGGGTTTGTGCTGACAGTGCACCTTTCCCTAAAAAGCTACAGAAGCATTTAATGCAATTTACCATCACTTTTACAGAAATCAACTCAAGGCAGCAATTGTCTTTTGGGCTTAACTCATGGCACACATCCATTCGATGCATGATACTTGTAATCAGTGATTTAATTTTCTTTGCTGTTATTTAAAGGAAAATAAATGTGTTGAAGGAAAAATTAAATAAACCTTTTTACTCCCACATATAGGTGAAAACTTCGCCTGTTTTGGCATCTTGATACTAATTTTGTTGACCAATACTTCTTTTGAGTGCCTTGTGCCAATACTAACATGACCTAAGTGGGGGGATTAGAGCCATAACTGGGATATCAAAGAACTATGAGAGTTATTTTTCAATACCTCCCTAAGTGGGAGAGGATTGGAAGTCATGTAGTTTGTTTGAATCACTTTCTATCAGAACCTGAGATTATGTTATCAATGTGTCATGTTAAAGTAAATTGGTAAGACGGAATGACAGAAAAGATGGATGGTTTCTATTGGTAGCAAGTTAGAAACTTAGATTTATACAGAGAAAAAGGGGGAACTATTGATATGATTCTTACAATGAAAAAAGATCACAGGAGAGGGTTGCAAAAATTGAAACTGATGATACAAATGGTACCATTCCTATATTATATCAATTTTATCAAAAGAATGGTAATTATAAGTATAAACTAAAATATAGACCTGGAGTCGGAAGGACCTGGGCTCAAATGTGGTCTGAGACACTTACTGACTGTATTTATTTATTTGTTTATCTGTTTATTTATTCATTTATTTATTTATTTAAATGGTTCCTTCTTGGGTCGCACTGATAATCTATCAAGTTCAGTTCCTCCTTTTTGTCCGAGGCCTACTTCTTGCTCAAAAATCTCCAAGGTATATGGGAATTGTGTGGGTGCTAAGGCTAGGGGTTGGGAGAAAAGGGGAGAGAGGAGATTGGTAAGAAAATATGTAGGTTTTTACATACACCTCTTTAACAACCTTGTAATAAAAAAACCAACAAAAACAGCTAGCCAATCAAGCTGAAAGATAAAATGACATTATATGTAAAATTCTACACTACAATCCATATCTCTTTGCCCAGAGGAAAGATTTGTGTATCATTATCTTTTCTTCAGGACTAAGATTGCTTATTACAATTAATCTGAGTAATGCTGCCTTTTAGTGCTGTTTTCATTTACATTATTTTGTTACTGTTCAGTTATTTCAGTCCTGTCTGACTCTTTATGAGCTCATTTGGGGTTTATTACAAAGGTTGTAGAGTGGTTTGCCATTTTCTTCTCTAGCTCATTTTACAATTGAGGAAACTGAGGCAAACAGGATTAAGTAAAAGGATTAAGCCCAAGGTCACACAGTTACTAAGTGTCTGAGGACAGATTTGAACTCAGAATGAGGAGTCTTCATGACTCTATCCACTGTACCACCTTGCTGCCCTTACACTATTTTAGACAATCTGAATACTGTTCCTTTGGCTTTGTTTACTTTGCCTCCATTCCTACAAGTCTTCACACATTTCTTTAAATTCCTCATATTCATCATTGCTTACGAAGTAAGAATTTCTCATGACATTCATATACCCTAATACATTTAACCAAATCCAATCCATAGGGAGGACCCCAGAATTTTTTGCTTCCACAAAAAATGTTCCCATGAATTTAGAAATAGATGGTATGAGGGGTGGGAGGGTGCAGTAAGTAAGAGCGCTGGCCCCAGAGTCGGGAGGACCCAGGATCAGTTCTAACCTCAGATACTTAACACCCACATAAAATAACTGGTGGTGTAACCTTGGGCAAGTTACTTAACCTCAATTGCTTAAAAAAAAAGAAATAGATGCTACCTCTATTTCTGTCTTTGACCTTGCTGGCACATTTGACAAGAGCTTTTAGTTATGATCCACTAATAATCTTCCTTTTGGTTTATGGCAAACTTTAGCCACACTAGAGATAAATATTAATTTTCAGTTGAACACCTGGCTTATTAACAACCCTTGTCAACCATTCCGTCATTATTTCTAAAGCAGAGCACATTCTCTTTAATGCATACTCCCCTTAAAAACCATTTGTCAGTTGGAAATATATTATGGCTTTATAAGATCTTCCATAGTGCATAAGATGAGGTAAAAGCTTGGTCATTTTTAAAAAATCATGATAGTTATGTTGATTATATTTAAATGCCCAGTTATTGGAGAAATCTTTTTATCTTGGTTCTGGATTAATAATAGCTAACATTTATTTAAAGCTTTAATTACTACAAAGTTCTTCCAAGATATTTTCATACTTGATATAGTATGTAAAAGGTTCTATGTAATTAAAAAAAGTTCATCAATAATTTGAATATTCAATATCAAAACTAAGGTCTTTATGTTTCTAAAAGAAGAGATGTCAAAATTTGTAACATGTAGGCCATTTCATAGTTTTGAATTATAGAATTACTAAATATCAAGAGGTGAAACCTGACTTCCAATAATTGAGCCATAGTGAAATGGAATACCACTTAATTAATTGCCCGAATAGTACTGAAAATTTAGACAGATGCATCATTGTGTGACCTTCAACAAGGAGAAGCTATTGACTGATAATGAATTTGTCCTGTTGTAACTAGTACGACCTGAGTTTTGGCATCAAAAGACATTATCTAAATGTTTATTCCCTTCTCTTCCCTCGTAGTACCTGAACATATTTTATTTATTCAATTTAAAAATTCTATAGAAATAATTTATGAAGAACTTATTATATTCAAAGCACTTCTTGTCACTGGAGATACAGGGGGAAAAATGAAAATAAGAAATGTCATCCCCTCAAGGGTTTACATTTACAGTATAATGGAATGCATATTTGGAGACAGAACTCTGGGTTCAAATTCCAGCTATGTTACTCATATCTGTGTGACAAAATTACTGGTTTGAATTTGAGCAAGTCACTTATCTTCTTCTTGTGTGATTCAGGTATAAAACTGAGGGGTCTTTTTTCAAGCTACATGACCTCTGGCTTGGTTTAAATCTGTGATCCTCTACTCTGCTGGGTATGGGGTGAGGGGAGAAAGAGAACAAAATATAGGCACATAAATACAGTGCAAGCAATTTTGAAAAGAGAGAGAGAGATCACTAGAAGTTGAAGTAATTAAGAAAGACGTAACAGAAGAGTTGGTTACTTTAGCCTCAGTGGAAAATGAGGATCCTAAAAGGTTGGTGATGAAGAGGGAATTCATTCTAACATGGGGATTAGCCTGTGAAAATAATGGAGGTGAGGAATAGAATACTGAATTCAGGAAATAGCTGGTGGTCTTTTTGGATAGAAGATAGAATTTGTGGAGTAGAATAATAAAAACAATATTGTAAAATAAGTTGAATCCAGATTCTTCTGGGATATAAATGCTCACCAAAGGGATTCATACCTAAACCTAGAGGCAATAAAGAGCTATCAAAAGTTTTTGAACAGAGTAATGGTGTGGTTAGAGTTATGCCTATTCCTTAACAAGATTATTTCTGGAAACTCTATGAAGGATGAACTAGAGAGAGGAAAAATTGGTGGCAGAGAAAGCAATTAGCAGGGTAATAAAATTGTCTGGAGGTGATAAGGGCCTCTGTTAAGGTGGTGGCAGGGTAAGAGCAGAAAAAGAGTTAGTTGTGAAAAGTGGAAGTGTAACTGACAAGGCTTAGAAACTGTTGGGATATAGGAGATTGAGAAAGAGAAAAGATTCAAAGGTGATTTACATGAATGGGAAGATAGCGGTCCCCTCAGTAGGGAAGTTTGGAAGAGGGGCATCTGGCATATTTTTGGAACTGGGTATTTTAAGAGCTTTACTATAGCCTGAATCTAGTCATCTGTGAACAACAAGGTGAAATACTATGAGGGTGTCATTAGGGTTCTTTAACTCTGGGATGGAACTAAAATTAGAAGAAATTTATGACTTTGGAAGTTTCTTTGATAAATCCCTTATAATAGGAGCCAGAATAGAAACAGGAATTCTTGCTACTTCCTCCAACTCCACATTAATCATAACTAGTCATAGTTAGGGGATATCCACTACTTCCCTTTGGAAGAAACAGACACTGGTTTGAAGTTAATGTAAATAGTATCCTAGCAATACAGTCTATGTTTTTGTGGATGAGTTATATTTCTCTCAGACTCTCTCAGACATTTGTGGCCTTCTAATTTTTTTTTTTTTTGGCTTTTGGAGGGGAATTGGGGTTAAGTAACTTGCCCAAGTTTACATGGCTAGTTTGTGTGTGTGTGTGTGTGTGTGTGTGTGTGTGTGTGTGTGTGTGTGTGTGTGTGTGTGTGTAGGTGTTAAGTGTCTGAGGCCAGAACCAAACTCAGGTCCTCCTGACTCTGGGGCCAGCATTTTACTCACTGCGCCACCCAGCCTCCCTGGTCTTCCAATTTCTAAAGATTACAGTTAAATTCAATACATTATCTTAAAAAGACCATTTGTTTTTGTTCTGGAACTCATCAATCAAACAATATTAAACTTAATCTCTTAACTGGTTTGTGCTGATGTAGTTTCCTTGTTACCATCTATAAGGTCTAAAATTTCCAACAGGGACTTAATTCCTATAGAGATCACCATACTATATGAAAAGTGTTAGTAGCATAAAAATTAACTTCATTGATTGCTTCTTGAGAAAACTAGACTGTTGGAATCATTTCATTTGTACCCTATTCCCCTAGGAATGCCAGGGGAAGAAGAGGACAGAACTTAGAAATTTGTATCTTCTACCTTAGATAGGGACAGAGTGTTCACTATTACTCAGAATAAAGCTATACTGTTGAAATGCTCCAAAAACTTGTGCACATTAATAACAATAGTGGCAGTGGCTCCTGAAGCTGCTATTGTTGCTACTTCTTCTACTTCCATTGTCATTGAGCTTTTAAGTTTTGCCAAGTGTTTTATGTATATCACATCATTTGATCCTCCTAACAATCCAGTAAAGTAGGTACTAAATGTATTTTATCCCAAGCAGTTTGTCCATGGTTTCAGAGGCAGTAAATTTGGGATGCAGGTCAACTATTTCCTGAATCCAAATCCAGCATTTTGTGATGTATACTTATGTTATTGCCTTTTGCTCTATTGTGTATATGTGCAAAGTAGAAGAGAGTGCTTACAGCCAAATCCCAACCTGAGAGAAGTTTTGAGATCACCTAGTTTATCTCAATGTGAAAACTAGAAACATCTATTAGGCTATCAGAGGGAATGGACTTCTGACTTACTTATTTGTTTGTTTGTTGATTTAGGAAGAGGGAGTTCCTTGAAAAGGTAACAGTGTAAGTTGGTACCCTGTATTAGCAAGCACCTAGCACACCCAGGATGGCCTGCTAGCACAGGTTCTTTTGATCTCCTTTATAAAGGAAAGACAGTTTTAAAGGGGTTAACAATCCTACTTTAATTACAGAGAAAGAAGTAAATGTAGAACATACAAGCACAGAAATTAGGACAAACAGACAGGACTCCAGTTGTCTGAACATAGTAATATTGCTATATACTTTACATACATCACTGGTTTGAGGGAATACAGATATCTAAGTAGTTGGGGGGCTCTGAACAAATGACTACTCAGAGTCTTGACCAGGAAATCAAAAGATCCTTCTCATGAGAGAAACCCCCCCAAAATGTCAACCTCCCAGAATATATAACAAAGCCCCTGATTATCTCAGAACCAGTAGGCACAAAACCTATATGATTCAGCACAGTTGTGAATTATCAGGGTTCAAAGGAGATCAGTCTTTCAGATGTTTACAATTTAGCCTGAGCCTGGAAAACTGAACTCCAAAAAGAAAACAACAAAAATCCCACCTTGCTTGCACTTACATACCCTTAATACAAATTCTTTACAGAAGTTAGGTGACATGATAGAGTACTAAACTTGGAGTCAGGGTGATTGTTCAGTCACTTTTTAGTTGTGTATGACTTTTCATGACTCCATTTGGAGTTTTCTTGGCAGAGATACTGGAGTAATTTGCCAATTCCTTCTACAGCTCATTTTACAGATGATAAAACTGAGATAAACTAAGTTAAGTGGCTTGCTCAAGGTCACATGTGTGTCTGAGGTGTGTCTGAACCCAGATTTGAGCTTAGGAAGATGAGTCTTCCTGACTCCAGATCTGGCACTCTATCCACTGTGCCACCTGGCTTTCCTGGAGTCAAGAGGACCCTGAGTTCAAATTCTGCTTCAGATACTAGCTGTGTGACCATGAGAAGTCACATAACTTCACTCTGACTTAATTTTCTCATCTGTAAAATGGGAATCAGCACCTATCTCATAGGGTTGTTGAAAGGCTCAGATGAGACAGCATAAGTAAGGAACTGTACATATACTAACTATTCCTATTATTATAAATGATAGTCCTAAAGACTTATCTAGGACACTAAGAGGCCAAGTAACTTGTCCATGCTCACAGAGCCAATGTACTTTAGAAGCAGAACTTGAATCCACAACAATAACAACAGCCATGATATTTTTTACTATCAGACTGAATATAATTAATATGTGTCAGCTAGTCAATAGTTATCGTCATTGTGGTGTTTTGATACTTCCCATCCAGAGTCTCAAAAAATGGAACATGTCTGATCACTGTCAAAAATTTTGCATCTAAAGAAAGATGATGCAAAATATTTTATTAGTGTGGTTTTCTTCCTATTTGTATTTTTGGGTGCACATATTTGGACTTTACTGATTTGAAATTAGACTTTTCATAGAGTAAATTATATATTTGTAATATGTTTAGGCAACCTTGAATTACTGATTTCTTATATTTCTTAGTCAAAGGTGTGGCTGCCTTTATATATTTTGACACTTGTTGACATAAATCACATTTGCTTTACCTTGATAAATTTTATCAATAATTCTCACTTCATTGATCAAACCACTCTTTATTTTTGACCTAGGTACAAAAGCATAAACCCCAAAAGCAGTACTCATAGATTAGTGCTTTATTATACAACCCTCAAAATGATCAAAGTCTTTACTTTTAGCTTGTTCAACAAATTAAATATTTTAAAATAACATGTTTTCATTATTTTTCTGTAACAGGTAATTTGGCTAATCTAACCTGCCGAGCATTCTTTGGATACAGTGGAGATGTCAGTCCTTTAATTTACTGGATGAAAGGAGAAAAGTTTATTGAAGATCTTGATGAAAATCGGGTCTGGGAAAGTGACATTAGGTAAAACATATGTTGTTGTCTGTGTTTTATTTTTCTTTTGCTATATTCAGTAAACTTGCTTAGATAGAGAATGCAGTCCTGAATAAAGAGTATTTTTTTTATTACTACTCTGACAATAAAAATCCTCTAACACTGAATGACAGAGAGGAAAAGTTAAGAGACTGATGAAATGCAAAGCAAGCATGCCAATTGAGAAGTTACAGGAAATAAATAAGTCAAGAATCGTTTTCACTAAGGAATACAGTATTGTTCAAGAGATCAAAGTACAATAAAAATATGGAAATTGTGACGGCATTGTTTTCCTAAGTGTCCTCAATAATAAAAAGGAAGAAAAAAAACATTATCAAGACACTGGAGACAGAATATTGCAACATTCCTATCTTTCCACATATATTTCTTATGCATTCTAATTACCTAGTAAACTGAAAAACACTTGAGGAAAGTACAAAATATTGGCATGCAAAATGTATTCCTTGTATGAAAGTCTTCCTTATTCTGACTTTGATGCACAAATATTTATGTGGTAGAGATGATAAAGAGGAATAAACTTACAAAAATAATCAAGGTTGAAGAGAGAAACAGAAATCCCCTGCATCTCCTTCTTCTGGCTTCAAGGTCTGTCTGCATTACTCACAAAAATTATGCTTCATTACAGCTACTGAATCTTAAACACAATTTAATTGTACAAGGTTATACTAGTCACAATAAATGCCTTGTGACAGAATCAAATTGATGTATAAAGTTCTGAACTTTATCTTTATGTGAAGATCACATTTTCTAGGATAATATAAGCTATTTTAGTATTTTCTGTTTGTCATCTTCAACATAAAAACTGATAAAGGTAACAGAAAAAATATATTTTCTAGAAGAAGATAGACCCATGCAATCTTTTGAGCTTATTCTAATCAAGTTCCTCTTCTCTGGGCAGTGGCAAGATGGAAACAAGTATATCTCACCCTAGTGTACTCTAATTTTATCATGCACATCCCAAACCAAGTATGCTATGAAACATGGAATGCAGTTGAGCAATATTTCTTATTTTAAGTTTCGCTGTTGTCTTTCATTCAGAGACTTTGAACTTCATAAATTTAAAAGGAGCCATAAACCTCTTTACAATGGTTTTTGTTTCATTGTTTTGTTTTTTTATTGGTGGTGGTGGTGGTGGTGGTTTTTTTGCTTGTTCAGCAAAGACTCTAAGGAGCTTTTCCATTTTCTTTCCTGTATCAGAAAATGTGTCTATGTGTGTGGGTATGGGTTGGAAATTCAGGAGGAGAAAGAGAGGTAGAGACACAGCTGGAGGGTACTAAGAGAAGGTACCAGCAGTTTAAGGAAATATCCCCTTATTTGATGCATAGAATGCTAAACTCTTTGGCAGTTAGTCAGGGTAACTTTTACCATTCATTTCAAATGTCAGAATTAACCATTTTATCCGAACATTCAGCCTCAAGGTTAATAATTTCACATTTCTTTAAAAATAGGCAATTATATTTTATCATTAAAAAAATGCCAGACTAGGGGCTTCAACTGAAATGTCACAATATCACAGAAATGTGTTTCTTGACATAAGCTGAAAAATGGTTTTAGAGCCTAGGACATGGTAATTTTTTATCTTCTTATACCAACACCATAATCTACCTCATATGGAAAACAATTTATAAACTTTTCTTCAAGGTGTCCTTCACCTCTATCTTGTCACCATGTGAGTGCTCCTTCTTGGAAGATAATTAGCTGTGACTGTCATTTGCATCCACCTAGACAAGAATTCTCATTAGAAGTGAGGAACTAAGAGGCATAATGTAATTTAATTAAGATCACATCAAACCATAGCCAAATTTGAAGATCAACTGTTGTAGATTGTTAGTAATGTATTCATATCAGAAAATCAGAATCATGTAATAATCTGATAGTATATAAGTTTGTGTATGTGTGTGTTATTCAGGATTCTTAAAGAACATCTTGGGGAGCAAGAAGTTTCCATCTCATTAATTGTTGACTCTGTAGAGGAAGGAGATTTGGGAAATTACTCTTGTTATGTTGAAAATGGAAATGGACGCAGGCACGCCAGTGTTCTCCTTCATAAACGAGGTAAAGATTACTGTTTCTTTATGGGTGTAATATGTGGAAAGGACTATATTCTTTATTTTATTTTATTTTAGTTTAGTTTTTTCAAATACTTTATTAACTTCTGATTTCCATCATTTCCGCCAGATTTTGAGTTGCAAATTTTCTGCCCGTTTTTTTCCCTACCTACCGCCCCAAAATAGCAGTCCCAAAGGATATCCCCTCCTCCAATCTGCTCTCTCCCATATTTTCTCCCATAACCCTTTCGACTTTTCCAGTGGATCTCAATGTCCCAGTGCCTGTATATCATCTTTCGCAATTACATGTAAAATGGTATTAATAATAGTGTGTATATATATAAATATTTGAATATTTGATTTTAAAACTTTGAATTCTAGATTCATTCCCTTCCTCCCTTGTCACCCACATTTACTGGGAAGATAAGCAGTTCAGTATAGGCTGTACATGTGTGGCTAATGCAAAACAATAACATAGTAGATATATTGTAAAAGACTTACTATATTTCCCTCCCTCCTATCCCACCAACCACTTGTTCTATTCTCTACTTTGATCCCATCCCTTTTCAAAAGTGAGTGCTTCCAAATTCCCTTCAGAGCCCCCCATGCCCTCCCTTCCATCATCCCCCCTCTCATCCCCTTCCTCCCTACTCTCCTGGAGGGTGAGGTACCCTATTTAGTGTGTATTTCATTCCCTTCCCAAGCCAAATTCAATGGGAATAAGGTTGACCCATTCCCTTTTGCCTTCGTTTCTTCCCAACATTGTAACCACTTTCCCTTGCCTCTTCTATATGAGATAGTTTACCCCATTCTGTCTCTCCCCATCTCCTCTCATTATATTCCTCTCTCACCTCTTAATTTCACCTTTTAAGTATCATCCCTTCCTGTTAAATTGGTCCTGTGTCCTTTATCTATGTATACCTGTAAGTATATATACACACATTCACATATGTATTCATATGCCCATATACCCTCATATATAGACATATATATTTCTATTTCCTTCAACTACTGAGAAAAGTTTCATCAGTTACAATTATTGTTTTTCCATGTAGGAATGTTAATAGTTCAACTTTAATAAGTTCCTTATGATTTCTTTTCCCTGTTTACCTTATACTTCTCTTGCTTCTTATATCTGAATGTCAAATTTTCTATTCAACTCTGATTTTTTTCATCAAGAATGCTTGAAAGTCCTCTATTCCACTGAATGACCATATTTTCCCCTGAAACATATTGCTCAATTTTGCTGGGTAGGTGACTCTTGGTTTTAATCCCACCTCCTTTGACCTCCAGAATATCATATTCCAAGCCCTTTGATCCCTCAGAGTAGAAGCTGCCAGATCCTGGGTTATCCTGATTGTGTTTCCACAATATTAAAATTGTTTCTTTCTGGCTGCTTGTAATATTCTCTCCTTTATATGGGAATTCTGGAACCTGGCTATAATATTCCTGGGAGTTTTCTTTTTGGGATCTTTTTCAGTAGGTGATCGGTGGAGTCTTTCAACCTCTATTTCGCCCTCTGGTTCTAAAACATCGGGGCAATTTTCTTTGACAACTTCCTGGAGGATGATTTCTAGGTTTTTACTTTGATCATGGCATTCAGGTAGTCCAATAATTTTTAAATTATCTCTCCTGGATCTATTTTCCAGGTCAGTGGTTTTTCCCATGAGATATTTCACATTGCCTTCTATTCTTTCATTTGTTTGGATCTGTTTAACAGCATCTTGATTTCTCACAAAGTCATTAGCTTCCATTTGCTCCAATCTAATTCTGAAGCAATGATTCTCCTCATTGAGCTTTTGAGATTCTTTTTCCATCTGGCGAATTTGGCATTTTAATGCATTGTCCACTGGTGAAGGACAGTGCTATTGTTGCAGGGGTCTTGGAACCTTTCTGTTGGTTCAGAGCTACTGAGACTGTCCTTCAGACAGAGAGTGAATACTGTCCACTGGTGAAGGACAGTGCTGTTGTTACAGGGGTCTGGGAACCTTGGCATTACATTACAGTAACCAGCTCGTATTTTCCTTAGAAGCTTTTGGTGCAGGAGTTCTGACTTCACTGCCTTCCTCCTGTTCCATGCTTAGCTCCTTTTTGTCCCCAAAATAGGAGTCTAATGTTGGAATTTCTGTCTGTTTCCTTTGCCTGGTCATGTCACCCCTCAGTCACTTGACCCCTGGGCTTTATGCCACAGTAGGACTCTGACACCAGACAGGGGAGCTTTCATCCCAAACACTGGGGCTTTCTCAGCTGCCAGAGATATTAGATGGGTGCCCTCTCTGAAGGCTCCACACTCTCTGGCAAGCTGGACACACACCCCTGGACTTCTACCCTAGACTGCAATCCAGATCCAAGTAGGTTAAAGCAAGAGTGATTACCCCTCAGACTGGTGCTTGGTCCCCCTACACTCTGCAGGCCAGGAGCTGAAGCTGCCATGTGTCACACTGGCTGGCTGTGCTGGAGTCTCAGCAGCTTCTCACCCCGGGGGCAAAAGCCATGCACTCCCACTTACTGGGTCCTAAAGTCCAGACTGCACTGACCTCTCACTTTGTCCTTCGCATCTATATGTTGATAAATCTAAAAACAGCCACAGCTGCTGCTGATCTGGGGTCCCTCTGGCTGTGGCTGGTCAGGCCCGCCCTGGGGCTAAAGCCTCAGCATGGGGCTGGGCTCAGCTCCCAGAGCACTGCCCTGGCTGATTCCTGCTGGCCTGCTGGGCTGTCCTCAGTGGGAGGTTAGCTTCTCTGTGTCATTTTGTGGGTTCTGCAGCAACAAAGTTTGTTCAGAGTCCCCATTTTACATGGATTGGGGAAGGTGGAAGCCAGAGTAGTGGGGAGGTCCTGCTTCTACTCTGCCATCTTGGCTCCCAAAAGGACTTTATTCTGACCTTGACTGTCTTGGAAAAAAATGAGATACAAAAAAAGTGATTGTTGTTTTCTCAACAAAGCTATTGTTAAAGTAATATTCTAGCATTGTAACAAGGACTGCCAGCTTTTTAAAATATATATAAACAAAACATTATAATAATTTTAGTTTTAAGATGAATTTTAGTATTAGCTTTTTTTGTCACCATCATTTCCTCTCATCACAACACCACCAGCTGCAAACTCTTCCTTGTAATAAAGAAAAACACTTAAGCAAAGCCACTAAACACATCTGTCTGATTGTGTCTATTGCATTCCATATCTGCAGCCTCTTTACTGAGAAGTCTCTTTACTGAGAAGAGGGAGGTTTGTTTCCCCATCAGTTCTCCATGGCTGAGATTGTTTATTATTATTCCATCAGAGTTTGACAGTTCTTAGTGTTGTTATAATCAGCTTTGCTTTAGCAATTTCACATATTGTCCTTATGGTTATGTTTATTTCCTTCTGAATCAGTTCATATAAGTCTTTCAATGTTTGTTTGTTTTTTTCTGAATTCCTCATATTTGTCATTTCTTATGATAACAATAATACTCCATGACTTTCAGGATGTTCAGTCATTTCCCAATGCATATCCATTTTCTCCTCCCCTGCCCCCTCAAGCACAATTGTTGTTGCTGAGATTAATTAATCTCTTATAATTTCAAAGTCATTTTATGTCTTCCTAGTGCAAGTTCTTTGAGAATACAGAGTCTCATGCATTATAAAAAATAATAAAAGCTAAAATTATATATCAATTTAAGATTTGCAAAAGATCATAAAAATATTAGCTCATTTTATCTTTACAAAAGGCCTGGGTGGTAGGTGTTTTTGTAACTTCATTTGGCTTTTTTTGGTTAATCTCTGTTTTATAGCTACGGAAATGGAGGCAAACAGAAGTTATCTGATTTGTCCATTGTCACATAACTAGTAAGTGTTTGAGGCTGGATTTGAACTCAGGTCTTCCTAACTTCAGGTCCAGTTTTCTATCCTTTGAACTGCTACGGGCTTCTAAAGTATTTTTGAAGAAGTAATCATTGGGGGAGAGAGAGGGGGAGGGGAGGGAGAAGTAATCACTGAATAGTTTGGAATAATAGGAAATATAAGATGCTAGCCATTATTGCTAATTGGTAGGAAAACTTTTTAATTTAAAAAAAAAAAAAACAATGACATGTTTCCAAACTCTATGAAGAACCTGGTAGGTAGCTTTCTAGTATTTACAAAAAACAAACATTATGAAATTTTCTTACTCAACAAATATATATAGTTTCAAATTTTCTATTATTTGATTCAAATGTCTTTGACATTAGAAAAAAAATAAACATGACTTTATTGACGTAGAAGTAATGGATACCTTTTAAATACTGTTAATGAAAGAATTTTGGAACAAATCCTCATCTTCAAGAGAGTTGAAAGGAACACTGAAAAGTTAAGTGACCCACTCACAGTCATACAGCCCATCTCCTCTGTCAGCAACAGGAGTTGAAGGCAAGTTTTGGTGACTTAGGGTCAAGCTTTCTATGTCCTTTCCCACACTGTCATTTGGAACCACAAAGAGAAAAATTCTTATTAAAGGTGAAGAAAAAGGAGGCATATTATAATCTAATCAAGATCATGTCAATCCATAAACAGATTTGGACTTCAAATGTTGTAAATGGTGAGCAGCATTTCCATGTCTGCTTCTCCCACATGGAATACATTTGAAAATTAAGAAAGAGAATTCACCTGTCAGAGAAGTGATGAACTTAAAATGCAGAGACTATTTTCAAGCAGGACCAAAGTGGGCATTTATTTCCCTAGAATATGCATGTTTGCGATGGTGTCTTTCCTCATCCTTTTCTTTCTCTTGTTCTTTTGGTTCAGTGATGAGTAGTGGGAGGGACATTATAAATGCATGTAAAAATAATGTGCTAAAAATTAAAACAAAAAATAAGGCATAGAGCTAAAATATTATACCTGTTAATCAGTGAGTCATTCTTTTCTAGACAAAGGAGATAAAATATAAAGACAAACGTTAAATAAATATTTATTGGACTGGCCAATGTGGGATTATACTAGGTATAACAGACATAGGCAGGCAGGTGTTTTGTTTAGTGGTGGATTGTATGGCAGTAGCATTACTTATGCACTTCCTTGGTGTTTAACCATTGAAGGAAGTGTCTCAGAGCCATACAGACTGGTGATTCTTCCAGGGACTACCACAGTAGCACACCTATACATAATGTTTCTTTAGAGGCACTGGGAATTTCTGTGGTTGATAGCTCCAAGTCACAAAGGTGATCTGTTTTAAAGGTTCAGTGCAATTATGCCTTAAGGTAGACTGTTAGAATAACTGATCTTGCAGTGTCCCTTTTGGACTTTTGAGCCCTCGATCATAGCAAAAGAAGCAAGTGTTGCTAGCATAAAATCAATTTGAAAAACCATTGCACAAAACTCTATATCAGATATTTATTTTTAAAGGCCATAAGGAAATGATTAATAATTCATTCAAGAGTATATCTTTTGGGATCATATTATAAACTCAATACTATAATATCAGCCCTGTACTAGGTACTATACAAATAATAATTCCAGAAGGAACCTAAACAACATTTCCCACAATTAAGCGTTCATAAATAAACGAAAGAACATAGGGGCATAGGCTACATTTTTCTCACCCTTCCTCAGTGAAAGTGATAAAGTTCACCTTTTTGTTTTTTGGAAAGTGAATAGCTGACTAGGAACATGATGTCTGAGAATGGGATTTGGATTTATGGACCATGGTTTTACAGTAGTACAGATATGACAGATTCCTGAGCAGAGATGGAGCATACCTAAAAAAAAAAAATGTTAATTACCAGTTGTCTTGCAAATCTAATCAAAATGGTTTTAAACTAAAAAAAGACAAGGAAGAAATAAGATTGCTTATGTTTATCTCCCAAGACAGATATTATAGAAAATGTTCACAAAGAATAAAGAAAATAGGAGATGTGATGCCCAGAAATTCGTGGAAGAAAAAAATTCGAGAAAAGAATCAGTAGTAAAGGTTATGGATTCAAAGGTCCCTATATAAATATCCAAACAAACACCAGAAGAATTAGTAACTTTAATGCAAGGAGACAAATTTGTCCTCACAGATTTCCCAGGGACTTGGTGGAATAAAAGTCCTGACTAGACTATAATTCTACATGGCTATACTTCATCCAAAAGAAATGGAGTAGCTAAAAGGGAGTGAGGTAGGCATTGTGTATTAACATCTAATTGTGTAAGAAAATCCAAGAATACTGTTTTTGGGGAAAGATCAAAAGAGGGAGGAAAAGTGATTTTTGTCATTAGTATTTACTGCCGTTCTACTGAGCAGAAGAAAAAAAAGAGTTGTCGTTTGGACAAATAGCAAGCCTGGCACAGAGCCATAGTACAGTAATGATAGAGAACTTCTTCTTACCCAGTCAGCTGTAGAATCTATCATTTTCTATCCTCATGCACCATTCTGTGTTGAGAGAGGTATTTTATCATCTATCTTCTCTTCAGAACCTCTTAGCCCTGATTTGTAGTATTTGCCAATTTCTGAGATGTAAAGGCTCCCAATGAAAATTTAACAATTGGCTCTCACTAGCCAGTTGAAACTGACTCCAGCTCACCTCTGAAGTATATCCTACTTCAAAGGTTCTCCAAGTATGGTCGGTGAGACCCTTTCAAAGGGATCATTTATATCAAAACTTTTCCTGATAATACTAAGACAAATAAATAATTTTATTTTCTAATATGGTAAATGTTGATAAATATAATCAACATAAACTCTTTGGGTGGGTGGGAGGAGTCATTAATAACTTTTGAGTATCAAGGAGTCCTGAGACCAAAACATTTGAGGACCATTGACTTTTATAGCAAAATTTGTTAAAGTACTTTTCCCCTTCATTGTGTATTCAAGTCATTCTATCCAAATTACCTCTCCACAGGTTGAAAATGTTTTCTAGGGGTGTCCAGGTGGTACAGTGAGTAGAGTGCTGGCCCTGGAGTTAGAAGGACCTGAGTTCAGATCTGGACTCAGACACTTAGCACACACACCCAAAAAAACCAGCAGTGTGACCTTGGGCAAGTTACTTAACCCAAACTGGCCTCCAAAAAGTAAAAAAAAAAAAATGTTTTCTACTCAGCCTCTGCCTTCATAAGGCGAACCTATACATTCCTGAAGTGAAAGAAAGGGCATTCATAGTATTGAAATTCTTTGTTGTTTCATGGTACCCATAGATGTTATCCCAGTTCCTTGCTAGTATTTCTAATAGCAGAATACCTTGTTTTATAGGACTTTGCTTTATCGCACTTCAAAGATATTTCATTTTTACAAATTGAAGGTTTGTGGCAACCCTGGATTGATAGTCTATTGGCACCATTTCCCAACAGCATATGTTTACTTCATGTCTTTGTGTCACATTTTGTTAATCCTTGCAATATTTCAAAATCTAATATGGTGATCCACGATCACTCATCTTTGGTGTTACTATTATAATTGTTCTGGGGTGTCACAGACTGTGCCCATATAAGTTGGAAAACTTAATAAATATTGTATGTGTTCTGATTGCTCCACTAATTGCCAGTCCCCTACCTCTCTCCCTCTCCTTGAGCCTCCCTACTCCCTGAGACACAAGAATATTGAAATTAGACCAATTAATAACTATAATGGCCTGTAAGTGTTCATGTGAAGAGTCAGAATTCACACTTTAAATAAAAAAAATGGAAATAATTAAGCTTAACAAGGAAGGCATGATGAAAGCCAAGATGGGCCAAATGTGAAGCCACCACTTTAATCAGTCAGCAGCCATCAACATCACGGTAGACCCTCCACCAGCAAAAAGATCATGACTCATTGAAGGATCAGAGGATGGTTAGCACTTTTTTTAGCAATAAACTATTTTTTAATTAAGGTACATACATTTTTTGACATAATGCTGTTGCACACTTAATAGACTACAATATTGTGCAAATACAACTTTGATAAGCACTGGGAAGACACGTGACTCCCTTTCTTGCAATATCGCTTTATTGAGAGCATCTGGAACCAAACCCACAATATCTCCTAGGTATACCTGTACCCCATTTCCTGCCTACTAGTAGTTCTGACAACACCCCCTATAATGAGAAGCCAGCCTGATCTTTTAAACCTTCTCTGCCCACTTAGACTTCTGAACTATTATTTGATCTTTGGTCCCAATGCTGCTCTACTAGTAAGAGGCTCCCAAATCTGCTCTCTTCACCAGTTTCTAGGCCTGCACACAGGCCTAGGCTACCCTCCTACCTATCCCCATACAAACTTCCTTGTCTTTCTTTAATTCTCCTAACCAGGGTTCCCTGACCTGTTTTCACATTATGCATCTTGCCCATGGGCTAGTGCTAAGAGGATTTACTTTTGTGTTTCTCTGCCATAAATAAGTAATATATGTGGGTAGTGTAGGAAGTAGCAATGACTTTTAAATAAATCAGTTTCCATTCTATACCTCCTCAAACTAGAATGAGAAATGGGAAATAAGTTTTAGCTATGGGAAATGTGTGAAAAATTGTGGTCATGCCTAAAAATAAGAGAGGTTTTCATAAAGCAGAAATGGACAGGGAATAACAATGAATATAATTTGTAATGTCACCATTTTATTTTGAGTTAAATGAAAATTAAATCCTCCTTCCTCCAGGGAACTGTGCTTCTTGGCCAATCAGGTTACTTTGTAACTGTCCTATTAACTGGTGTTCTAACAATCTAGTTCAAAGTTGGTAGGTTTAGATTTATTGATTATATGAAAACAGTAAGTCATTCTTCACAGAAGTGATTTTGCAAACTGGCAAAAACCTTCATCCCAAAGAATAAGCAGTAGTTAACAATGATCAACAACCAGGTTTTCTCCATTCCCCCTCAAATCCAAATTGCCTCTTTCTTTCCTAACAATGTAATCAATAGATACTAGGCTTAGTCAATAAATTCCCTGGCCCACAGAATATCTTTAGTAAAGTAATTCAGACAGAGATCATTGAGGATACATTATTTTAAAGCCTGAATGATTCTTGTACTGTATCGTCTTCCCTTTGCCTGTTGTATTTGTATTTTCTTAGTAATTTTACTCACCGAAGGGTGAAGTAAGGTTGTGAAACCATTTCTAGCATCACTAAGGATTGGAATTTGGGGCCACTTTTAGTCACATATTTGAAAATATGCAATGAATAAACCTTCCATAGGTTTGTAGATTATGATATTCTCCCTATGTAATTTTCAGCGGGGTGGGGGGGGTGGGGAGGATTGGGAGGTCAAGGTCCAGACCTGTGATTGCATCATTTACAAGAGAATTCTCAGCATGCTAATGCATACTGCTGATACAGATCAATGGAACTATCTCTAATTCTTGGTCTTAGAAAGTTATCTGGGTCAAATGAGAGATTAAGTGATTTGCCCATTGTCTTCCACCAAAGAAAATTATCATCTTGAATATATATCTTGGAGTCTTAGAGAATTGTTTTGGGGTACTGAGAGATTAAAGGACTTGCTCTTGGTTACACCAAGCATATATCAGAGTCAGCTCTTGAATTCAGGTCCTTCTGTCCCTGAGGGCTCTCCATGCACTGGAACACTTTTCCCTTCCTGGAACATAAATCAACTATTCAAAATAACTATAAAAATAGGAGTTATCTCCTATAACACTGCATGGAATAGCTCATGAAAATATATTTAAATGTAGACATATTTAAAGTAGGAACTTTAGTTGTATTTAATCAGTAAAATAATAACATTATCAGGATTAGGCTAACTGGAAAGACAATGGTATCATATGTACAGCATTGAACTTGGAATTAGAGGGTCTTCCTTCAAATCTCACCTGATCTGCTTATTAACTTGGGAAAGTCATGGGATTTCTCAAGACCCTAGTGGCTCTCCAGGCCAAAAGACGCTTCCCTCAGAGTACCATTACTATATATATTGTTTTTCTGTATTATAATGAAAGCCCCTTGAGAGCAAGAACAGTAAAATTTTTGTACTTATGTCCCTAGAGCTTAATTCCATCCCTTGCATAAATTAAGTGCTTAATGAAAAGGGTTTCTTTTTGTTTCCTTTCATTCTTCCTTCCTTTCTGTCCTTCCTTGTTTCTTTCCTTCCTCCTTTTCTTTCCTTTTGTCTTTCTTTTCTCCATTTTTTCCTTCTTTCCTTCCTTCATTCTTCCTTCCCCCATTCCTTCCTTCTTCTTTCCCTCCTTCCCTTCCTTTTTTCCTTCTTGCCTTTTTCCCTTATTTCCCTCCTTCCTTCTGTTCCTCATCCATCAAATGATTAGGTACCTTCTCCTATAAGAACTCTTTCCAGATTCCCTAAGATATTAGTGTCTCCTCTCCTAATAACTGTGTTTATTTTGTATTTACCTGTTGGAAAACATGTTATATAGCATGATGACTGGCACATGGTGGGTGTTTAATAAATGTTTCATTGTTTGACTGACTCCATGAGTTGTAATGTCCCTTTCAGTTCTAAAGATCAACCTTTAGAACAAATTTGGAAGCTTTCATGAGTCTATAAAGGCTATTCATTTTATATGTTTCTTCTCAGTCACCTTTGCTGTCTTCATTCAGAGTTTAGTAATGGATTCTCTTTTCTTCTCCCTCTTTGTAACTGACTTGGTCAGTTCATCAGTTCTCATGGTTTTAATTACCTTTCCAATATTAGATTAACTAGAGAGGTAAGAGGTGCTGCTCTGTTACATCCTACTCCCCTCTAAACATGCTGTAATTCAGTTACATTGCCCAACGTGCTATTTTTTGCACGAAACGTTCCTCCCATAACTGCCTTTGCACTGGTTGCCTCCCCCACTCTCATCCATGTCTGGAAGACTCTACCGTTTTACTTCTCCCTCTTAGTTTCTCTGGATTCACAGCTCAAATGCTACCTTCTGCAGAGGCCTTGCCCTGTCCCCCTCAGCTAATAACACTGTCCCCTATGAGATTACCTGCCATCTCTTCTCTCTGTTGCTTTTATGTACCTGGTTATTTGCACGTTGTTTACCTCTTAGTCTGTGAACTTGAGAACAGAGACTGATTTGTTTCTTTTTTTCTCTTTTCTTTGGATTCCCAAAACTTAGTAAAGTGCCTGGCACACAATAAGGGTTTAAAAATTGATTGACTGTCTATCTTTTTTCCTGGCCTTGATAGCCAGTTGTGCATTCAAATCCGGTCCTATTTAAAATGATCCATTATAGATGGCTTATTATTCCCTGATACTCCTAAAAAGTTCATAAAATGACTTATTATAATGTATTTTGTCTGCAAGGGAAGATGGAAAATCCAGCCCTTTCTTTGAACAGCTAAGGAAATTGACCTAGAGGAAGGAAATGACTCATCTAAGATCACCCCAAATTCAAGAATTACTCAAACATCTTAAACTCAAGATTTCTAAAACAGAACTCATATTTTCCCCAAATTCATCCATCTTCCAAACTTCGATACCCTGTAAAAGGTACCATGACCTTTTCAATATCCCACATTCCTAACCTCAGTGTTTTCCTCAATTTTCCTCTCCCCCATGCCTCACATATCTGATAAACCATCAAATATTTTTACATCCATAACCTTTTTTCACATCTAACCCTTTCTCACGTAGCCTTCATCCTAGGTAGGGCCCTTGTTTCCTTGTGCCTAAAAAATATCAATCTTAAGTGCAGATCTGATTATGTCATTCTCCCACTCAGCAAATGCATGTGTCTTTTAGGATTCTTATTCCCCTTCAAATCAAGTATATATAACTCTCTGTTTGATTCAAGCTCTTTAGAGTCTGGCCTCAGCCTATTTTTCCTGACTCATTATATCTTACTCTCCATTCAAACTGAGCTTCTCTTTCCTCCTCACACAGAGTTGGCAATGACCATGTGCAATGCAACTCCTTCCTTCCTTCACCTCATAATATCTCTATTTTCCTTAAAGATTCAGCAGCTCAAGCACTATCTCCTACATGAAACCTTTCTTATTTCCTACAACTGCTACTGCCCTCCCACCTTAACTACCTTGTATTCATTTGGTGTGTATACACACACACACACACACACACACACACACACAAACACATTTTGGAAACAGATTATGATGAACTTTAAAAGCCAAATGTATCAGAAAAATAAAATAGAGAGTGAATTCATTGATAAATAGTGTTTTATTCTTTGTCTCTCTAGTGCTTAGCGTAGTGTCTGGTAAAATGTAGGCACTCAATATTTGCTAATTGTTTTCAGAATAAATATTTTAACTCAACCTTCGAAACATTTTATTGTTTTTTTCTAAGGATTGACTATCCATTATTTATTTTCATAAAACCACTATACACTTAATATTTCTAGTCATTTTCATTATGTATCTGTCTTCTTGAGCCACAGGCATATTGACCGCCTAAGAGCTTAGAATCATAGACCTTAGCCTGGATTAATGTCTAACCATAATCATAATACATAAATTCTAAATATAATCAGAGAATGTGATTTCCATTTTAGTAGGAAGAGACTTAGATATTATCTAGTCAAATCCTCCCATTTTACAGATTGGAAAACTTAAACCCAAATATAATAGATCAAGATCCATGACCTTCATTTAAAGAAAAAAAAAAAGGTGATTCTCCTTGAATACTTTCCACAATTTGATGCTGTTGGCCACCCTCTTAATTCTGGATATTCTCTCCTTAATTGGCTTAACAGATACAAAGTTACCAATTTTTGTGTTTACCTTTTTTGTGTGTTGTTTTTCTTTTTCGGGGGGGGTACTTTTTTTTTTTTGCTTGACACATAGCAGATGCTTAACAAATGCTTGTTGACTGACTGATTTTCTTCCCACCTTCCTATATCCTTTATCTAAGAGCCAATGTGATTTTCCCAAAATGAAGATCTGACCTTGTCATCCTCCCCTATTCAAAAAATCTCCAGTGGGTCCCTATAATCTGCAGGATCAAATAAAAAAAAAATCCTTCACATCCTGACTCCTTCCTACCTTTCCATTCTTCTTACTCTTTACTCCCCTCCGGAGACTCTGATCTGATGACATTGGTCTTGCTCTTTCTTTCATATAACACTCAGTCTCCAACTCTGTGCATTTTCACTGGCTGTCCACTATCCTAGACTGTTCTCCCTCCTTAGCTCTGCTTTCCATTTGCTTCAGTTTCCTTAACTATAAAATGAGGATAATAATAACAGCTACCTCACAGACTTGTAAGTATCAAATGAAATAATATTTGTAAAACATTTAGCAAAGTATTTGGCATATAGTATATTCTTTACAAATGCTTATTCCCTTCCTTTCCCTTCCCCCTCTGCTGGTCTTTCATAGAAGTGAGTCAGAGGGAGGAAAAACACACAAGCAAAACTAAATTACTGGAAGTTCAATTATTATCTTCTTGATGACTAGCTGAATTCCTGATCTTTCATATGGACATATGGTCAGCAAATCTTTGCACGTTAGAACCTGCCCTTTATTAATATTGGGGGTGGTACCACAATTTATTGAGTGTTCCATGTTCAGAGCCTTGATATAATCCTCGTTGTTTCTTCATTCCCAACCTCTGACATAAAATCCGTTGCCATTCTACCTCTTCTTTTTTCTTCCTTCTCAATATTTCTCTCAGTCATCTCCTCCTCTCCATTGCCACCAATCTAAATAAAGAAACTCATTATTATGATCATAATAAATCTTTCCCCAGTCCTTCAAAACCATCATTTATACCATCACCAGATATCTTTCTTATATATGGACTTGATCACATCACTCAATTGTCCAGAACCATTCATTATCTCCCATTTTCCTATTAAATGCAATTTTCAGCTCTTTTGACTAATATTGAAGGTCTTCTGCGGTCTGTCCCTCTTTCCAGACTTATCTCTTAATATATTTTTCCATATATTCTTTGTTTAAGACAAACTAGTGTCTGATACCACTCATCAGTCATTGTACATACCTGAATTTTCCTGCTTTCTTGACTTTATTCAAAGTAGCACACATTTCTTAAATATCACTACTCTCCCTTGAATGCTTTTCCATACATCAAAGCCAATTTAAATGTTTACTCATAGTATCATAATACCATAGATGTAGAGTTTGAAGAGAAACCATAGACAAGTTTTAGTCCAACCCCTTCATTTTACAAGTGAAGAAATTGAGCAAAGAAGTTAAATGATGTGCCCAAAGTCCTTTATATCTCTCCCCAGTCCTAGTTGATAATGTCCTTTCCTCTTTCAGATCTCACATAAAATTTTGTGGATCTCAAGGAGGCATCATGTTCAATATTATTCTGTATTATATTTATTTGTGTCTCATGTTCCCTTTCTAGAAACTAATTCCCACAAAGACTATGAACTGTCTCTTATCTTAACTTTGTATCTCATCTGGTACCTTTGGACATCTATCTCATGCTTGTGATAGGTCTAGAACCCTGGGTTCCCTGATGATGCTTAGTCTAATGTTCTCCTTATGATGGAGTGGAGAAACTATAATCCATTCCTAGAAGAAGTGGGTAAACAAGAAGAAGGGTAGACAGTAAGAACTGGAAAAGGGACGTGCCTTTGACTTTATTTTACAATGAATAAAAGTTATTGGTGAGCTTTTTCTATGAATATAGGGTACATTTAAATTATTACTTGGGGGGGGAGACATTATTATGCTCCAAACCCTGGAAAGCCAAAGGAAAAAGGTGGGTTACTTGTTGACAGTGTCCTTATAGAGTGTTCTGTTCAGAAGTCTAGATCAGGGGTTCTTAACTTTTTTATATTTTGGACTCTTTTGGCAGTTGAATAAAGCCTATGGTCTCCTTCTTGGAATACTACTTTTAAATTTATAAAATACATAGGATAAAAAAAGAAACCAATTATATTGAAATAAAGATGTAGGCTTTTGTTGTTTGTTTTTCATCCAACCACGTTCATGGGTCCTACAAAAATCTATCCATGGATCTATCCACAAGTCTGTGAATCCTAGTTTATGGATGTCAGCTTAGGTATACTACAGATCTTCTAAGGTTACTTTAGTAACACCTCCTGACTCCACTAGTAGGCAGAGCAGCTAGTACTCCTCAGCTGTTTAGATAGGCATGGATTTTGAAAACACTTAGGTATGTCTGGTGAAATAACTCCAGTTAATTATCTTCTTCTCTTCACTTGTTTACCATCTTTGAACTTTCCTGAGCTCCTTACCTCCAGGCTGTACTTTCAAGGAGGTTGTTTGCCCAGCTTACTGCCAGACTTTGTTGTGCCCTATATGAGACATTCTTTTCTTGGAAAGCAGTTTGAGAAAGAGCTTACTTCAACCATTAAACTAATTAACCTCTTAACTGAAGAGGCTCTTTATTGCTGGCCACAGTTGTTACACATCAATTTTAAATTAAGAGTATCACAGCAAAATGTATGAGGAAATCTTTGCATATAGTTTAGCCTTATGCAAATTACTTTAACCAAGAAGCAATGGAAATATGTCTGCAAGAATAGTTTAAAATTCTTGGCAGTTTCATTTTTTAAATATCTTCAAATAATATGCAAAACACTCATTACATCCATTCTTGGACCATTTGTAATCTCATGGTCATAGAAACTCCATCCAACAATACACATCACATCCCAGCCAAGCTTGTCTAGTAAATCCTCCATAGAAGATGGGACTAGGGATCTTGTGTTACCATGAAAGTATATTGGATCCGAAGTCAGAGGACTTAACTGGTTTCAAATCACCCTTCTCAGTCTTACTACCTGTGTGACTTTGGCCAAGTCACTTACTTTCCGTAAGCCTAAGAGTCCTCATCTTTAAAATGAGGTTATTGGACTTGGTGGGCATTGAGGTCCCTTGCAAATTTTTAATTTTATGATCCTTCCTCCCATTCTCTTAACATTTCAGGGAGCACATGACTAGTCAATCTCTCTTAGGTCATCTCTTACATTTTCTTCATAGTCAAGTATGTCATCAGAGCACTTTCAGATATATTTGCTAATTATGACAAAATTAGCATGGAAGATTAAAATCCCTATATTACTTAGTGAAGTATCTCCAAATCAGGAAGAAGAAAGACAGAGAAGCAATAGAGACTGGATAATTCACCAACTGGATAATGAGCCTTACATATTTAAATTTTAACTGCATTGCCTTTAGCAAGAACCTGCTGGCAAAATCTTTTTGTAGACTGGTTGATTAGCATATTATGGCTTATATAAATTAGAGAATCATAGATTCTACCTCAAAAGAACATCTGTTTTATTCCCCTGCCTTCAAGTAGGTAAGATATCAATAACCCCATTTTAGAGAGGAGGATAACAGAGTCTCAGAAAGATTAATGGATTTCCCCAAGATCACATGTTGGGTCAGGGATGAGAGGAGGAGAAATAGATGCTAATTCTCCTATTGATGGTTGAAGAAAATTAGACAAATCTTTTGTATGCAAATCATGGGCAGATTTCCAAAATGTTTATCTAATTTGTGTCAATTCCTATCAAAACACAAATCTCACATACAGTTCTTTGCCACAGCAAAGTTCCAGATAGTACACCGGTAGGGTAGTGTACATACATACATAATTCAGGTACACATTCAAATGAAGTGATTCTTGCTGCATGTAGATGGCATATACTCTAGCTTTCTTTCATATTACTTCTCTCAATGATTTTCTTGTTAGATAAGAATCATGAGTCAGGATGCCTCAGTATGTTTAGGGGACTGCCTCTGCCTCCCTAAAAACTCCTAAGGGGAGATGATTCGTGTAACTGCTTTGGGAAGGAATAGCATCTGTCATAGTCCAGAGTCACCTGCTGCCATACATTGACTCTAGGCCTCTGGGATTTCTGCCACTCACTCCTATGTTTCTGGGGTGTGGAACAGAGCTGAACATTTTATGGTTGTTAATCCCAAATCCATGTTTGAGAAATGCCAAATCTTTGTCAGTGAAATGCAAGGTATAAGTGCTTTAATAAATAGTTCTAAGTATTGAACCTTAACTAGGTCAGTAAAATGAGAAATTAACCACAACACACAAAAATACCAGTCACTCTCTGAGGTCATATAGATAAGAAAAGCTTGTTGATTTCCAATGGATCACCATGGTAACATTTTCTTTTAGATTTCAGTGTTTAGTATCACATTTACCATCTGTACAAAATATGTTAACTATTCATTACTACCTTATATGGCACATAAACTATTTAGGACATGTATATGATGATGAATTATGTGTCTATAAGTTGACTTCTCTAAAAAAAAGTGGTTATATCCATGCTATGAAAGTACTATTCATTTTAATTTATTAAAAATTGGGAAGATTTTAGAAAATAGCAATTTTTGATAGGTCAGTCATTAGACCACATAAATTGAATACTATTATTTGACATTATACACATACACAAATATATATGTATATATGTGTATAAGTAACATGATTTATTCTGGTCCCACTTTAAGAGTCAGTTCTGCTATATCTGTCTCTCCTCCACCACACACATACACACACTTCTAGGTTTCTCCAGTGTTTTGATGATGGAATTGGTAAATCACTTTACTCTTGTCATTGGCTCAGGTCCCCTTGACTAGCACATCCAAGTCCATTTAAATACAATATCAGATTAGGTTTTACCAAGGAATATTTACTTCAAACATAAGGGAAGAACAAATATCCAAACATTCCTGCCAACCCCCACTCCTTAAGGGCACAATTCCTCTCTATCACCTCAGTCTCCAGGCATAGGGGAAACTAGAAAAATGGCTTAACTCAGTTCCTACATATATTAATTAATCTCACCAAGTTCAAATACGATGCCCCTCTTTTATATGTCTAGAATCCTTGCCTTTCTGGGCTTCTCTACTGGATTGATTGCAACATTTGGCATAGATCCCCAAACTCCGGTATCCCCATGACTTGGATCCTGGGGTGGAGACACCACTCCCTGCCCCTAGAACTGAAAAGGACAAATGAAAGAGGACCAAAATACCAGCCTGTTTCTCTAGATCACAAGGTCTAAGTAGGTGAGAAGAGATATCTCTCAGACTCTCTCCTATCATTATGTAATGTTACCCACTACAACCAAAGCTCATCACATCAAAGTCCATTGCTCTTAAATTTGAATGAAAGAAAAAGAAAGGGCAGACTATAATTCATCTGGTAGTTTAAAGATTCAGAGAGCTCTGGCTGTAGAGACAAAGGAAAAAGGCTGCTCTCTGCTGAAAATGCAGACCAACACAACATGTCCATACATGATCTAGTTCTTCAGTCTCTCAGAGATAGGTACTCAGGGTCTTCCATGTACATGACTCCATCTTAGATAATTTAGGTATATGTACATATGTAAGTATGCATACATATACTCGTCTAAGTATGTATAGATATCTATATAGACCTATATCTATACATATATTTGCATATCAATATCAGTATTTGACTATAGAAGGGAAGTCATTGCTCACTTAAGGGGCAGGATAATAACCATAGAAAGAGCAGTGAGCTTGGACTCATAGAACCTGGGTTTATATCCCAGCTCCAATACTGAATGAGTCACTTTATCTCCTTAACCTTTAGTTTCTTCATCTATGTCATGAGAGAAGAGAACTTGATGACCTCTAGGTCATCTAAATGACTTTCTAGATGACCTTCTAGATCTGTGATGCTATGAGTATCAGATTTTTCTTCCTGACTTTTTTTTTGCTTTTTTGAGAGCAATTTGGGTTAAGTGACTTGCCCAAAGTCACATGGCTAGTTAAGTGTTAAGTGTGTGAGGCTGGATTTGAACTCAGGTACTCCTGACTCCAAGGCCAATGCTCTATTCACTGTACCACCTAGCTGCCCCCTCTGACTCTTCTTAATGGTGTGACTTTGAATGTCTTTTATCTTCAATGTACTTAAATTTCCTCATCTAAAAATATTTATATAATATAATCTAATATTTATATTGAGTGTTAAGGTTGCTAAGAAATTTTTGCATTTTTTTAAATAAATTGTTTGTTTACTTTTAGTTTACATGATTCAATTCCACAATTCCTTGAGTTTCACATGTTGTCCCCCTCCCTCCCCTCTCCCCTATGGCAGCATATAGTCAAGTATAGGATCTGTAAATACTTTCACATTATATATTAGTCAGGTTATAAAGATGGATTGTATCAGATGGAATGAAAAATGGTAAAGAGGACATAAAACCAAACAAGAAAAGGAAAAAGATCAGATATTTTGCTTCCATCTGGATATAGACTCAGTTCTTTCTAGTTCTTTCTCTGGATGCACACATTTCTCTCCATCATGAGTCTTTTGGTATTGACTGATATCACTGCATTGCTGAGAAGAGCCCAGTCTATCAAAGTTGGTCATCACACATACATTGTGTCTGTAATTGTGTACAAATTTCTCCTGGTTCTACTCTTCTCACTCAGCATCAGTTAGTATAAGCCTCTCCAGGTAAATATGAAGTTTGTCTGCTCCTCGTTTCTTATAGCACAATAGTATTCCATAACATGCATATACCACAACTTTTTCAGCCATTCACCAATTGATGGGCACCCCCTTAATTTCCAATTCTTTGCCACCACAAAAAGAGCTGCTATAAACATTTTTGTACATATGGGTCTTCCTCCCACTTCTATAACCTCTTTGGGATATAACCCTAGGAGTGGTATTGCTGGGTCAAAGGATATGAAATTATTTATAGCCCTTTGGGCATAATTCCAGATTGCTCTACAGAAAGGCTGGATCAGTTCACAACTCCACCAGCAATGCATTAGTGTTCCAATTTTCCCACATCCTCTCCAGCATTTGTCATTTTTCTGTTTTGTCATCTTAGCCAATATGACTGGTGAGATGTAGTACCACAGAATTGTTTTGATTTGCATTTCTCTAATCAATAGTGATTTAGAGCATTTCTTCATGTGCTTATAGATATCTTTAATTTCTATCTCTGAAAATTGCCTGTTTATATCCTTTGACCATTTTATCAATTGGGGAATGACTTGTATTCTTATAAATTTGACTCAATTCTCTGTCTATTTTAGAAATGAGTCCTTTATCAGAGACATAGGTTGTAAAGATTCTCTCCCAATTTCCCACCTCCCTCTTAATCTTGGTTACATTGGCTTTGTTTGTACAGAAGCTTTTCAATTTCATGTAGTCAAAATTATCCATTTTACATTTTATAATGTTCTCTAATTCATGTTTAGTCATAAAGTCTTTCCCTCTCCACAAATCTGACAGGTATACTATTTCTTGTTTTCTGAGACTGCTTACAGTACCAACCATTTAGACTTGATTTTGGTATATCGTGTTAGATAATGGTCTATGCCCAGTTTCTGCCATAGTATATTCCAGTTTTCCCAGCAGTTTTTGTTAAATAGTGAGTTCTTTTTTTTAAAAGCAATCGGAGTTAAGTAACTTGCTCAAGGTTACATGGCCAGTTATTTCTGGGTATGGTGCTGAGTATCTGAGCCCAGATTTGATCCCCAGGTCAAATAGTGAGTTCTTATCCCAAAAAACAGGGTCTGGGGGTTTATCAAACAATAGATTACTATAGGTGTTGACTTCTGAATCTCGTGTGCCTAATCTATTCCATTGATCCACTCCTCTATCCCTCAGCCAATACCAAGTCATTTTGATTACTGCTGCTTTATAATACAGATTGAAATCTGGTATAGCTAGTCCACCTTCCTAGCATTTCTGTTCATTAATTCTCTTGATATTCTGGACCTTTTTGTTCTTCCAAATGAATTTTGTTACTATTTTTTCTAGCTCTATAAAGTAGTTTTTTGGTAAATTAATTGGTATGGCACTAAATATATAATTTATTTAGGTAAAATTGTCATTTTTATTATATTAGCTCGACCCAGCAATGAGCAATTGATATTTTTCCAATTAGTTAGATCAGACTTTATTTGTGTGAAAAGTGTTTTGTAGTTGTGGTCATATAGGTCCTGGGTTTGTTTTGGCAGGTAGATTCCCAAATATTTTATAATGTCTAAAGTAACTTTAAATGGGATTTCTATTTCTATCTCTTGCTGTTGAATTTCATTGGAAATATATAAGAATGCCTAGGATTTATGTGGGTTTATTTTATATCCTGCAACTTTGCCAAATTTATTTATTGTCTCAAGTAGTTTTTTACTTGATTCCCTAGGATTCTCTAAGTATATCATCTGTAAAAAGTGATAGTTTGGTCTCTTCTTTGTCTAATTTGATTCCTTTGATTTCTTTTTCTTCTCTAATTGCTACTGCTAACATTTCTAGTACCAGATTGAATAAGAGGGGTGATAGTGGACACCCTTGTTTCACCCCTGATCTTATGGGAAATGCTTCTAGCTTCTCCCCATTACATATAATACTTGCTGATGGCTTTAAATAGATGTTACCTATTATTTTAAGGAAGGCTCCATTTTTTCCTATACTTTCTAATGTTTTTAATAGGAATAGATATTGTATTTTGTCAAAAGCCTTTTCTGGATCTATTGAGATGATCATTTGGTTTCTGCTAGTTTTATTGTTGATATGATCAATTATACTGATTGTTTTCCTAATATTAAACTATCCTTGCATTACTGGAATAAATCCTACCTGATCAAAGTGTATTATTCTTGAGATAAGTTGCTGTAGTCTTTTTGCTAGTATTTTATTTAGAATTTTTGCATCTATATTCATGAGGGAGATTGGTCTATAATTTTCTTTCTCTGTTTTATCTCTTCCTGATTTAAGTATCAGTACCATATTTGTGTCATAAAAAGAATTTTGTAGGACTCCTTCTTCACTAATTTTCCCAAATAGTTTGTAGAGTATTGGAATCAATTGTTCTTTAAATGTTTGATAGAATTCACTAGTAAATCCATCTGTCCCTGGAGATTTTTTTCCTAGGGAGTTGACTGATGGCTTGTTTAATTTCTTTTTCTGAGATGGTGTTATTTAAGTAACTTACTTCCTCTTCAGTTAATCTGGGCAACTTGTATTTTTGTAAATATTCATCCATTTCCCTAAGATTGTCAAATTTATGTGCATACAATTGTGAAAAATAATTCCTAATTATTGTTTTGATTTCCTCTTCATTGGAGTAGATTCACCCTTTTCGTTTTTGATACTTACAATTTGGTTTTCTTCTTTCTTTTTTTTTATCATATTGACTAAGGATCTATCAATTTTGTTGCTTTTTTCATAAAACCAGCTCTTAGTTTGCTAAGACTTTATATACAATGTGACATCTGAGCCTCATGATGAGGAAGCTACTACAGGTATTTTTATCTCCATTTTACAGAAGAGGAGACTAAGGCTCCAGGTGGTTAAATGCTTTGCCTGTGGTCATATAAGCTAAGTAAATGTTGAAGCAGGATTTGAACACTGGTCTTAGTTTTGATGTTCTGTAGTTGCTATTCCACCCCAAGGATATTCTATTTGTGGATATGTATGAGATAGCAAATTATTGATTTTATATATTAGATGATGAGTCAAATGTTAGCAGATTCTCTGGGATTCCTGAGCCATTGTGCCTCATTTTGACAGACTTGAAAGTGAAATGAGGTTGTTATTCTGAGGATTTTCTAGCATATACATATTTGTCCAGTTGATTGAGATGTTTCAGATGAAAATCTGAAACATATGCAAATTTCATATATATGAAATACATGCAAATATATGCAAAGCATAAATTTAAATTTCCTTTGAAATGTTGTTGCCATTCACAAATTAAAGACTAGAAATGCAAGCTGGAATCACAGAAACCAAGATGGAAGAGGCCATCTTTTAAGAAATACAAAAAAAAAATAAAAATACAGATTATCTGCCTTGACTTTGAAAACTATATTCTAGCATGAAATAGAAGGTGAATCAGAAGTGGTACTATTTACCCCATGATTTAAAGGTAACTTGTCAATATTTCTTGGATACACATTTGATACACAAGAAAAGGAAAAAAATAAAAATATTAATAAAAATTTCTTCATCTTATTGAAAGAAATGTATTAGTTATGTCAATGCAATTTGCTACTGGTAAATTGTTAGTGGTCAGATAGTTGACGCAGAGGATAGAATACTGGGCTTGGAATCAGAAATACTCATCTTCCTGAATTCAAATGTGGTCTCAGATACTTACTATCTGTGTGACCCTAGGTGAGTCACTTAACCCTGTATGCTGTTTGAGGAAACACAGTTTCCTTATCTGTAAAATGAGCTAGAAAAGAAAATGGCAAACTACTCCAGTATCTCTGCCTAGAAAATCCCAAAAGGGGTCACAAAGAGTCAGACATGAATGAAAAATGACTAAACAACAAAAATTATTAATAGCAACTCTTCATTTTGTTTTGTTGAAAAATGGATATGCTGAACTATCTAGAACCTTTAAGGATTTTATTGTTCTTCTATTATATAAATAAAAGAGCTATGCTAAGGGAGCAAATTAAACTTTATTTTCAGTTCAGTCTTTTTATAATAAATAGGTTTATTTATGATTCATCTCATTTCTACTCTTCTATTAGAAAGGAAAACCAAAATCTCCCCCATCCCCTCTGACATGTTTTTTTCCTGGAGTTGCTGGCCCAACATAGAGAATCACCAAATAGTAACCATATAAAGATGATGCAAATATTTAGGAGGAGCCAAACTGAGAGTGTAATTCATATAAAAATAGATTTGTAATTCTACCTGCTTGAGCCTTCCATTTCCATAGGATAAAATAAATTTTAAGATCTTTCCCAATTCTACTCTATAGAAAGATTGTGCTTTATTCCATTCTGATCATTCAAACATTTAAAAAATAAGAATGATGATTTACCTAGGTAAAAATCACATGGTATTATTTGGGATTTTTTTTGTTTGGGTGCCTTATAGAGAAGGGTAGATGTATGAGGTAAGAAGTAGAGTGGTATGATTAAGACCTTAGGCCCCACTATACAGGTTCATAGACCAAAAATATTCTATAAGTTACATAACTACTGTAATATTTTTCTTTGCTTCTGTAATAACAATTTCAAAATGAATTACCTTAAAGCCCCTGAGAATCATGGCAGAACAAAGAGTTAGAGGAATCTTGAACAAAGCCACTTCCTGCTGTACAGAGGAAGAGGTGGTATATAGGATTTTGGAAATTGTATTATAAGTGATAGGTAGTATTATCCCATGTAGCCTTTCCCTTTATTAGGTTTGTGTACTATCAATTTCTAGCCCATTTGCTTAAGCAGCATTTCTCGAAATATGATCTGGGATCTCTAACACCCTTATAGAGGGTTCATGAGGTCAAAATTGCTTTCATAATAATTCTAGGACATTTTCATTTCTAATACGGTAAATATCAGTTGATATGATCCACATTAAAGAAAGTTCTTTGGACTTTTTTTTTTGCTTTTTGGAGGGGAGAAGGCAGGACAACTGGGGTTAAGTGACTTGCCCAAGGTCACCCAGCTAGTAAGTGTTAAGTGTCTGAGGCCAGATTTCAACTCAGGTCCTCCTGACTCCAGGGCCTGTGCTCTATTCACTGTGCCACCTAGCTACCCCTCTTTGGACTTCTTAGTAATATTTAAGAGCATAAGGGATTCTGAGACCCAAAATTCTGGGCTATAGAATCATGATCAATATATTGTTTTTAATTAATCTCTAAATTGTCTGCATTGAGTCATAGGTTTACAGTTAGATGGGACCTTAGAGGTCTTCTAATTCAATTCTCTCATTATACAGATATGAAAACTGAGGATCAGGGAGGTGAAAATTACCCATCTAAAGTCACATAGTTAGTCATTGGTTGAGGCAGATTTCAAACCCAGGTTCTTTGACTCTAGATCTAACACATTTTCTATTATGCAACAATGTCAAGATACATTTACTTGATAATACTCTTTTATTGAAACCCTAACATTAAAAGTAGGACTAGATGATCTCGATGGTTCCTTCCAGCTGCATATAACCTATAAATCAGCTATGTACTTTTATCTCATATCCCTTGAGGGAAAATGTGCAGAATGTGATGCTTTCTTGACTTCCATTTCCTCTGCTAGCTTGCAATAAATGAAATCTTATCAATTGCTAAACCAGTCCTTCGACAAACATTTGTTTCTGTGTACTTAGGCAGTATGTTAGGTGCTGAGGATATAAATATGAAAGTGTGTGTGTGTGTGTGTGTGTGTGTGTGTGTGTGTGTGTGGTGGGAGGGTGAGGAGGGAATAGCATGTATATATTGACTTTATTCAAAAGACACAAAGTAATGGGAGAGGGAACAAGGTACTCTCAAACAAGTCAGATCAGAAAAGGCTTAATGCTTAAAGGGGCACTAGAGCTGCTGGGTCTTTAAGGAAATCAGAGATTCTAAAGGTGGAGTTAAGGTGGGAGTGAGTTTCAGGCATGGAGAACAGCAAATGCAAAAGTATAGGAATGGCCAATGTAGTGTCAAGTATGAAGAATAGTAAGAAGGAAAGTTTGACTGTATCTCCAACCTTGACCAAGGAGTAATATGCAATTAGACTTGAAAATAATAGGAACAATGCTGTGAAGAATTGTAAATGCCAAAGAGAGGAGTTTATATTTTATTTTAGCTGTGGAGTTTACAGAATGATATTGTCATATCTGTATTCAGGAACATCACTTTGGCAGTTAGGTGAAGGACCAATTGAAGTTGAGAGAGACAAAGTTAGAAAAAATAAATTAAGAACCTATTGCAATAGTCTAGATGAGGGGTGATAAGGGTCTCACCCTGGATGGTGACTTTGTGAATGGAGAGAAGAAATGAATATGACAGGCATTGTTGAAAAATCAGTGACAATGAACAAGACATTAGTTAGACTCCTAAGAAAAAATCATGAAGAGAAGATGTATTTCACAAGTGCATTCTACCAAACATTTAAAAAATTTAATTCTAATGCTATATTAACTATTTAGAAAATAGACAAGGAGTCCTACAATATTCCTTTTACAACACAAATATAGTGCTAATGTCTAAACCAGGAAGAGCAAAAAGAGAGAAAGAAGACTATAGAGCAATTTCCCTAATGAATATTGATACAAAATATTTAAATAAAATACTAGCAAGGAAATTAAAGCAATATAACACAAAGATCCTACCAGGTGGGATTTGTACCAAGAATAAAGAGCTGATTCAATGTTAGGAAAGCTATTACCATAAATGACTAAACAAACATAAATCAAATTATTATATCAGTAGATGCAGAAAAAAAAGCTTTTGATGAAATACAGCACTCATTCCTATTAAAAACATGAGAAAGTATAGGAATAAATGAAGTTTTCCTTAAAGTAAGTAATATTTATATAAAACCATTAGCAAGAATTATCTGTAGTGGGGAATTATGCTAGAAACCTTTGCAATAAGATCAGGGGTTAAGCAAGAGTCCCCATTATCACCACTATTATTCAGCAGTATACTAGAAATGCAAGCTGTGAGAGAAGAAAAAGAAACTGAAGGAATTAGAATGGACAATGAAGAAATAAAAGTATCACCCTTTGTAAATGATACAATGCTGAAATTGGAGAATCTGAGAAAAATCAAGTAAAAACTACTTTAACAACTTTAGTAAAGTTGGAAAATATTAAATAAATCCACATAAATCATCAGCATTTCTATATATTACAAATACTTGGGAGTCTACTGGCAAAGACAAACCCAGATACTATATGAACACAATTGTAAAATGCTTTTCACACAAATAAAGTCAGATCTAAACAAATGGAAAAAACATTAATTGCTCATACGTAGTTCAAACCAATATAATCAAAATAGAATGCTACCTAAATCAATTTACTTATTCAGTGCAACACCAATTACTACCAAAAAAAATGTTTTATACAGCTAGAAAAATAACAAAATTCATCTGAAAGAACAAAAGGTAGAAAATATGAGGCAAGCAATGACAAAAAGATGTGAAGAAAGGTAACCTAACCATAATAGATCTCAGACTGTATTACAAAACAGTAATCATCAAAACAATTTGGTACTGTCTAACAAATAGAGTGGTCGATCAGTGAAATAGATTAAGGAAACAATACACAGTAGTAAATGGCCATAGTAATCTTGTGTTTGATGAACCCAAAGACCTAAGCTTTTGGGACAAGAGCTCACTATTTGACCAAAACTGCTGGGAAAACTGGAAGGCAGTTTGACCCAAACTAGGTTTATAGTAGCATCTCACACTGTATAACCAAGATAATGTCAAAATGCGTAAATGATTTAGACATAAAGAGTGATGCCATAAGTAAATTAGGGAGAATGGAATTATCTGTCAGATCTGTGGATAAGGGAAGACTGTGTGACCAACTAAGAGCTAGAGAGTATTACAGGGTGTGAAATGAATAATTTTGATTATGTCAAATTAAAACATTTTTTCCACAAGCCAATCCAATGCAGCCAAGATTAGAAGGAAGGGAGAAAACTGAAAAATAGGTTAGGAACTTCTGACCTACTATGTGCCTACTGTTACCTTACCACTACTTAAGGAAAGGCAGGTTTTGTTGATAGTGGACCTTGTAAGTAACTTTATAAAATGGTGGATGATGTGATCAACTCTCATCTAGTCTCACTGTAGTTTAAGAATCTAGAACAAATTATTCATTTGCTTCTTGAGCTTTTCCATTCATTAGGTTATGGTGATGGTTTGTGATGATAGTAAATGAGAAAAGGTATTCATCTGAGAAAAGTGGATTGCTTTTGCTGATCACTAAGGGGGAAAGCCATCAAACCTCTAGGCTTTGTTATTTCTTTCTCCAATGTGGGCTCTAATATTGTATGACATCCAAGATTTTGAATGATAAGTTGTTTCATAAGAGATGGTATTACTGAATGGTTTTGTATTATTTTTTTCATTTTTTCCTAATGATTTTAATGATTAGGCAAAATTTTCAATTCCTAAAGGAATCAAATCAACATCATAAGTAAAAATACAATGCAGAAAAATTTATCAAATAATTTTTGGTGGTTTTTGCAGTTCAATCAATTTACATAGTTGTAAACTTCCATAAATATTTTTTTCAGTCAGATAAACTACAAATTATAATACCAGTCTTCAAAAAAAAATAAAATAAAAAGAAGCACTATGATAGAAAATATGGTTTATTCCCTTGGTTATCTAAGCAGACCAGATGTTCTGGGTATGTTGGCCAATCTGAAGAGACTCCCCTGGAATACAAAATTGTTCTAGTTTTAACAGTATACCTTATAGTGCAGCAATTACTTTGAAAATAAATATTTCTTCCCTTAACACAAATAAAATGTAGATGCCACCTTTAACTCTGACAATTTTCCCCAGAGCTGTTTTGGAGCATTCCATTTTTCTGTATATATTTGCATGACAGTAAAAAAAAAAAAATTCCTAAAAAAAAAAAAAGTGAAAATAAAAACATTCTCTTGTAAGAGAATTCATTTTGAGCATCATTGAAGTTTGACACCCTGAAATAGGCTAATCTTGTCCCACTAGACAGTCAACTAAGATGCCTTTTGTCTTGATTCCCTAATTGGTTTTGTTACTCCCCATCACACTTGGTCTTAAAAGAAAGCAACAGCAGTATGTACTCACATACATTTGTACAAAAATGTAATTGGTGTTTTCTGTAGGAGTGCTTGTTTCAAACATTGCTTTTATAATGCTAAGAAGAAAATTTGCCTGGGTTGAAAACTGCCTCTGTGGAAATAAATGTATGACTTTCACGGAGTGAAGAATTTACTCCCAACTCCTCCTAGCAATTAGTGATCTTTTTTTTTTCTCCAAACGCGTTAGCATTTTCAGAAGTGCATCTCTACAAAGAAGCATATAGTCATTGGTTCTAGTATGTAGAACTAATGTAGATAAAAGAATTTGATGTCACAGGAAAAACAAAACAAGCACTGAACTATGAGTCCAGAAAACTTGATTTTGATTCCCTACTCTTTTACTTATTTTCTATATGAACTTGCTTAGCCTCTTTGGGTCTTAGTTTTCTCATCTATAAAATAAGGTAGTTTTATTAGGTGACTATTAAGGTCTCTTTCCATTCTAAAATTCTGTGAATTATAATATATGTAGGGATGTTCGTGAATCTAGGAGGTAGTCCTGGTTGAGAGCCAGGGTCTGAATGCAAGCATGGGATTTGCATATAATTAACAGCAAGAACCAACACAAACCCCCACCAATTAGTCTACTGAATCCAACAAATGGCATCCTAGGAATCTAGTTCTGTTTTTTAAACCATAGTTATGTAAATGATGAAGCCTGACCAATCTTGAGAGAGGAGTTACTATAATGCCTGAGATTCTCAACATAGGAGAATATAAGGTAGGGAAAAGCACACAAAAAATTTTAAACTTTGAAAAAAAAAGTCTGCTGAAACAAATCTTCAGAAGCATCCACAGCCTGTAAAAAATAAGTTTTCTGAATCACTAAGGACATTTGAGCAAGGACAGTTCACTTCTCAATGTATTAATCAAGGAATGCATCATGGAGAAAGCAGAATTTGAACTAGGACTTGAAAGATGGATAAGATTTTGTAGAGGAGTATCATCAGTAGCTTCCCACTCAAGTAGAAACAGAAACCACTGAACCACACATAAGAATCTCTTCCCTTAGAAAATAACATATTAACATTATATATCTTTATTGCATTTTAATTTATTTTATTATTTTCTAATTACATTTTTATCTGATTTGGACAACACTCAGCAGTATTGTTGACCCTGTGTCACAGTGCCTTCAAAGGACATTTAATAAATGAAGTTATTTCACTGTTTTGGTGGGAAACCTTTAGAACTAATGTTTTGATCAAATGCTTCATAAAGTTTCATCATTATTAAGGGACTACTCTCCTCAATATGTGAAGTTACATAGTATGATAGTTTGAGTGGTATCCTTGGAACCAGAAGGGCTTGACTTTGGCTCTCTTTTCTGAACTTCCCTAGCTGTGTGATCATAAGCAAGTTACACTCCGAGTTTTAGATGAAATCAGGCACCTCCAAATTCACATGAACCTCTAAAAGATGTTTGTTTATCATGTGGAAGCATCACCTCATTTTAAACTAGTGGACTGACTGTATCTTATTTCTCTTTTTTTTTTCTGGGGGGGAGTGGTTTCAGGGGAGAGGAATCACATTATAACTGCTTCCAAATTGTGCTAATGTGTAATAGAATGCAGCAGAATATCTTTTCAGGCTGAGAATAATTAGCCTTCTGCTAGGAATAAGTAAAGCCACATTGCTCTGAAGAAATAAATATGGATGTGAATTTTTGTGGATGAATAAATCTGTATAAGTTTATCTCTTCATAAAGCAATGAGAGAGGGAAAAAATGCCCTTGATGAAATAAATGAATAAACTGGGATCATTATACTGCCTATCACATATTCCCCAAAATTATACTTTATAACATTCAAATCAATGCCTACTTTTTAAATCCTTTCAAAACTGAACTAGACAATCTTGAGGAAAAAATTCCTGAATTAAGTTACTTAAAATAGTAAATTACACAACACATATCTGTGTGTCATATATATGTATAATAGGCACACATATATGTATATATACATGCTTACATACACATAGGTGTGTATGCCAAGGTAAAGACTTCAAAGCTATCTGCCAACTTTTGTTTACTTCTTTGTTAATTTATTTACTTCTTAATAAATATTTATCATTGAGAAAGTTTCCAAACATTAACACCAGGTGCAGGCCTAAGAAATATCTCAAAATGTACCAGGTAATTAGAGTAGAATTAGTTTAATCCAAATACATTTATTTATGACACAGTGAAAAGAAAGCTGACTGAACCAAAAAGACCTAGATACAAGTTTTACTTCTGATACATACTGTGTGACCCTGGGCAAATCATTTAACTGTTCAGTGCTACAGATAACACCCTAAGACCATATCATGAAATCCTTTATCCGTACGGGGAGTTTCCTCACCTGGGAGTCCCAGTGCAGCTGAAATCACAGGTGCAGTCCTCATCTCTATCCCACGTCTGATATAATTCAATACACTTATAGATGACATGTTATTTGTTTTAATTAGTTGTTTCTTTTAAAATGTTGCTTGGTCCAAATGTCTTCATAAGAAAAAAAATTGTAGCCATTGCTCAAAATGTTGGTAGCAAATCTAGTTTTAAATGGAAGCAATTTATTCAGAAACCAATCTACGGCTGCAGCAATAATCAATGTGTTTTCCCTCAGCCCCATCATGGAGCTGCCGAAGGACTGTTGTTAATTGCCTGTAACTAAAAGACTGCTGTGCCCTTAAATGTAACTCTTTGGCACTTGTTCATTTGTTGTGTTTAAGTGAATGCCAGCTTCCCTTAGGTTTTGCCTAGTAATTTTCCTTTACAATTTTCACATTCAGTCTTGGTCCCTTAAAGGGGGCAAAGTCTATCATTTTAACAACAAAACACAAAAGGCTAAACAGATTTTAAAAGCTTTGCACTTTCTCTTTCCTTCCTCTGATGTGGAATTGTGCTGAAATGGAATCTTTTTAGAAATGCTGCCTCTCTGGGCAACTTGAACTTGAGCAGAAAAGCAGATCACACTTCAAAAGGAGAATAACATTTGCTGTGGTAACAGGACTCACATTTTAATGTAGAGATAAATAAATCAATTGACTGGAGTTGTGACTGTTAACAGTGACAATTTTCAACTTCCAGCAGTTTTCTGCTGAACCAGTGGAGAAAGAGCATTGGGGACCATACATTTTAATAAATGTTTTCAAAAGGGAGCAAGTAGATATGAAAACTCCAGAAACTGTAGATTGCAGCTGTTATGAGATATTGTATATAATATATAGGTTATTTATCATATATGAATGGTGAGACATGCTATTAATATAATGCATATTAGTATATTTATATATACATACATAAACACTTTTAAATAGCAATTATCTTGTCAAATGACAGCTTTTGTGATTGCAGATAGCCTCAGAGTCAGAAAGATGTGGGGCTTCAAGGACCCTCTGTGGCATACTGTGACCGAGTGATGCTAGGCAAGTCATTTAACCTCTAGGTACCCCAGGGAACTCTGAAAGCCTATAAATTGCCTTAAAGAAACATTGGAAGAAAGGGGTCCTCACTAAGAGCTCCTTAGGTCCATGAAATCACAGTTCTTTTCAGAATAAAATAAAATCCTTTTTGTGGTAGGGTGGAAGAGTTTAGAGCAGAATTGGGGACCCTGTGGCCTCGAGGCCACCTGTGGCCCTCTAGGTTCTTGAGAGAAGCCCCTTGACTGGATCCAAACTTCACAGAACAAATCCCCTTAATTAAATGATTTGTTCTATAAAACTTGGATTTAGTCAAAAGGCCAAGGACCTAGAAGGTCACGTATGGCCTAGATGCCACAGGTTCCCTACCCCTGGTTTAGAGTGCTGGGCTAGATATTAAGAAGGTCCAGTTTGAGTTCTCAGATATGTGAACTAGAAAATATTACTTAACCTATATGAACATCAGTTTCCTCATCCATAAAGTGGTCATTATTGTGCTGTATTCCCTACCACTCAGAGTTACTATAAGGATCAAAGAAGATATAATGTATATGTAAGACATACAAAGTAATTGCAATTGCAAACTTTCTCTCCATGTGCGTCATTCTATTCTATTCCATCCTTTCCTGTCCTGTGCTATGCCATGCTATGTTATTCTTATCTATTGGTTAGATTATATTATGATAGGTGATAATATGTTAAATCACATATGCACATTGTAATCATGTATCAAATATATTTATTGAACATATAATAACATGGAAAGCATCCTCTTAGGCTCAGTGGAGGAAACAGAACAATGTAAAATATGTTCCCTGCCCTCAAGAAGCTTAAAAGACCCACACAAATTTGACCTTCAGGAGGTCTTCTCTAATTATCTTCTGGATCATAGACTTAGGATCACCTTATATATTTTAGGTTTTCTATTGGTTCCTTACCCTGCCCTTTCCTCCTTTACTGGATTGTAAACTCCAAGGGTTTAGGGTCAGTGAAACTTATCTAAACTTTGTATCTTCCCCAGCACCCAGAATATAGTTGACCTTGAATAAATATAATTGTATTTTTTATGTTGTATGTTAGAATTGAATCTCTACATTTGTAACATGAAGAAAAGTTTTAAGGCCTATCTGTAACATTTTGAGAGTTGATTCATACCAACAAAAGTTTGGCTTCTGTATGCTTAATTTTTATTCTCATAGTTAATGCTACAGGAAATCCCCCCAAATGACCCCAAATATATATTGCACACACTTTGACTATATGTTTGATATCATATACATATAAATGCAAATAAATATGATCATATACATAATTTTTGCACATATACATGCATATTCACAAATTAGAGGCATTCAATTAGCAAGAACATTATCCTTTAGATTGTGTAATTACTAGGCTATGATCACATCATTGCTATATTTCGTTATGTTTGAAGTTTTAATGTTGAAAGCATGTTATAAACCTTAAAACAGTAAAGAATAATAAATTATTGTTGTCGAGATAAACAACATTCTAAACTTTCCTGCTTACCACATGTCATTGTTGATGTAAGCTCCTAAATAGGTCAGCCCTCTATTTCTCCAGTGTCTGAGCTATTTCACACTTTGAAGTGATCATGCCTGGCATGAAGTTTCCCCTTTTATTTATTGGATTTGTTAATACTTGCTGACTAGATTAAAAATAACACTTACATAAAGACCAATGATGTAAATATTGTCTGAAGTGTTATTTCTGCTTTTAGGAGTCATAGGGAGGTAAATCCATTGTGTCTGGGGGTTGTTTTTTTCCAAAATGGACTGACATAAAATAGAATCCTCGGGAGATACGCTAAACTGATCTGATCACCAGAGGCAGACAAGATGGTCAGGCACAACGCCTTCCTTTGGAGTTCAGAGTGTTGACTGGGGGCATCCATAGAAGCACTAATCCCAGTATGGGCAACAGCACCTTCATCAAAGGGCTGCCTACAGCTATAGGAAACCGTGCAGCAGTGCCAGCTCTTTAATCTGCTTAATACTTCCCCTTGGCTTAGGGTTTGGGGCTGCCAATTGTACAATCCCCCCCTAAAATATAATTGACCTTTCAGTTGTTTGTTTCTAAATAGATTTTTTTTAATTCCAGGATTATTCCAAGCTATGTTTCAGAATCAGACAACACTGAATTCATAAGAAGGCCATGGAGCAAATAATTGTTGTCTCTATATTCTTATCTATTATGTAGAGTCATCCATTTCAGCTATCTTCCCTCTAAGTCTCCATTAATGCCTAAGAAAGGAAGAATAGAAAGGAAAAAGGCTAGAAAAATGGGAGAAGGGGATAATTTATACCCAAGGTTGACCTGTCCATATGTGCCCTGTATGCATAACATCCCAATCATGGCATATACAAAGAGATATTAGTATCATATTAATAAATTGTCCTGAGCTTTGCAACATGATATAGTTTTTTTGAGCAATGGATTTAGAATCAGGAAGAATTGTCTTTGAATCCCACCTCAAACACTTACTTAGCTGTGTGACCCTGGGCAAGACACTTAATCACTTTCAGATTCTGTTTCCTCATATAAAAATGGGCTCAATAATAACACCTAATTCGCAGGGTTGTTAGTGCATTAAATGAGAAAATGGGCAAAGCAAACTTAGCAACCTTAACGTGCCTTATAAATGCTAGTGTTGTTTTTGATGATGATGATGATGATGATGATGATGATGATGATGCATTATGCTCTTAAAACAAACGTTCAGCAAGGAAAAAAAATGCCTTTGACATTTGTGAAAAGAATTCAAAAGGGAGGAAAAACTCCATCACCACCAAAAAAACCTGTCCAGTAGCCATTCTATTTTGCAGATTTCACATTAATTTCCTTACACCCTAGGACATTCAATCATTTGCTTGATTATCTTTTGTAATATTTGTAAAATCCAGTGACTTTTAGAAACATGTTCCATGACCCTCTGCTGTGCTCTTAAAATATTAGAATAAGGAGTGAGTTAAGCCATGTGCTTTCTAATCTTACAATGTATCCAAGTAAAGACATATAATTCAAAGATACACCCACTGAAGCGTCCATGATGTTTTTCCTATGACTAGCTGATATGAAGCTTTCTTCATATCCCTTACTGCCACAGAGACATAGAAACCTGAATTTGCATGGAAAAAGTAGTTGCTTTTAAGAGGAGGTACCTCATCTCAAATATGGAAAAATCACTAGGTGCTTCCTGAATGGATCATTTGAATAGTTTAAATTATTCCTGCCAAAGATAAGATTAACTGTTTAGTAGAGATGTTGTAGTTATCAGGACTGACTAAATAGTTAACATTTTGAGTTATTATAATGAACTTTGCCCAAGCACATATAATGCCAAGAGAACTAAGTTATATGATAGTGTAACCCTGCACATGTCTACTACCAAAAGTAACATTATACCTACTTCTTAACCCTTTCATTTTAATTAAAGTAGGAAAAAATATAACTAAAGATTGTTGCATGTGTATATGTGTGTATGTATATATGTATATATACATACACATTTGTATATATGTACATATACATATACACATTTGTATATATGTACATATAGACAGCTGAGTTGGTCAATGGATAGAGCCCAGACTGGAATCAGGAAGAACTGAATTTTAATCTGGTCTCAGACACTTACTGGTGATGTGACCCTGAACAAGTCACTTAACCTTGTTTGCCTCAGTTTCCTCATCTATAAAATGAGCTGGAGAAGGAAGTAGCACACCACTCTAGTATCTTTACCAAGAAAATCTCACATAGGTTCATAAATAGTAGGCCATGACTGAATAACAAGAAGACCTACATATATTTTTTGATTTAACTACTGATTACGAATGGGGGAACAGGTAAAGATAAAAGTAACTGACCTTCATAATATGTAATGGAATGGAAAACCCTTATGAAAAGGATGGTAATAACCACACATTTGGAGTTGTTTAGGCTTGACATAGAAAAACTGCATAATGATCTCATTCATGCTTAATGGACCTTAGGCTTGTGTCATATGAATCATTTTATATTTTTTTTCCATTTAAATCTGTCTTTTTATGGCAATTAATCAAGAAAATATACTTTGACAATTGAAATATATGTATATATTCATGTATTTCTATTTGGATACATATCATTTACATGAATATATTTCAAATTACAAAGTATATACATATATAATATTACATATGGGTATCTGTACATATACCTATAAATATATGTGTGTTTACATATGTATATGTGTGTATATATATATATATACACATACACATATATATGTAAATGTGTGTGTATTCCTTTGTCCATATGTCTTATTTCTTTTATGTGGTCTTATGGCTTTACACACACACACACACACACACACACACACACACAATGGTCTATGTGTCCCAAATCTCATAAACATTTTTATTTAGAATCCAATTAGGAAAAATAGTGCTCTGCTACTTAGTATTAAACTGAAAGGAATGTTGGATATCAATCCATAACAAAAATTGGATAGTAATCAACATAGATTGCTTAATATAGAATTGGCACTGAATTTGAATTTGACTCTGTAGTATTTTGTTGGAGATTTCATGGAATCATGGTGTTTTGAGCTGGAAGGGAACCTTGGTGATCACCTATTTCAACCCCAAAACTGAAAAATACCACAATACTGAAAAAAAAAAGAATTTGCCCCACAATATACTTAACCAGTTGACCTCCTTTTTTTGAGGCCCTGCACTGAGGGAGAACCTGCAGCATCCAGAAGCCTCCCATCTCACTTTGAGATAGCTCCAGTCTCAAAGGGAAGAAGTTTTTCCTAACATTAATTAATAGGGCTCTTTGTAACTTCCACCCATCTAACATAAATTCTGGTCTTTTGGTCCAATACAACAAGCCTTATTTTTTTCTGCCAATTGTAAGCTATTATGTTCTTTCCTTCCCACCTTATAAAACTCCCAAAAATGAAAAGAAAATAAGTCCCATCCCCCAATTGTCTAATCTCTTATTTTGGAAGATGGAGACTTTAAAGAGGAAGATGAACGCTTTGTCTATAAAAGTTAGAAAACACCTATCCTGTATGGAAAAGATTTGAAAGTGAGGTGAGAGAAAAACACCCACATTCATTAATTTAATCCCCAAACTGTGAAGTCAAATTGAACTTGTTATTTCCACTGGGATAATACAGTGCCACAACATGTTGTGTGCTCTCTTGCAGAACTGATGTATACAGTTGAACTTGCTGGTGGGTTGGGTGCCATTCTGCTGCTGCTTGTATGTTTGGTGACAATCTACAAGTGTTACAAGATTGATATCATGCTCTTCTATCGGAATCATTTTGGAGCAGAAGAAATTGATGGAGGTAAGAGATTATTCTAATTTATTTTATTTTTACCTTAATATTCTTGTTGTTTACATCCTCCAAATTCACTTGAGCATGCAAGCACACATGCACATATGGCTCTCTTGTTCCTGTAACAAAAAAAAGTGTTATCTAACAGTGACTTTCTCAATTGTTCTAAGCCCATTTGGTAAAAATCATCCTTTCTCCTGAGTTATATACAGTCTATGAAGATGTGGGTTTGGATAAACCTCTCCAAATAGAAACATGACACCAACATCTTTTAGAATTTGATTCAGAATACCGTATGCCGATTACAACCACAAATAGTGATTCAGAGAAGAGCCTTCAGCTTCCATCACCCTGTAATCTATATTGAAAGGGCAGCTTTATGTCCTCATGAGCAAGAAGCGTCTCTTCTAATTGTGTTCCCTAAATATGTAGGTGGAAGTGAATCTCAATTTGCTCCTTGTTTAAGCTGATCAGTTTCAATAAACTGTTCTGAGTATTTTAGAATTCACTCCAGTCAGTGAAATCTTTTCTTTCTAACTTAACTCTTTTTAACTAGAGCTAATGCAGATTTAAATTGTGCTTCTGAAAATATGGAGGGGGAAAGCACAAGTATTAAATAATAGTGAATCTAATGTTTTTGTTAGAGCAGAATAAACATGTGCATTTTTGTTAATAAATCCTAAATTAATTCCTAATTAGTTGCTCATTTGAATAGGGAATATAGTACAGTAGTTTGTACACATATTAGATGGTCAGCCAATGTTTGTTAAATTGCAACTATTTTATTGGATGAATCTGAATGAATTTCAGTACTTAAAATTAAGGCATCTAAACTATTGATTTGATAACTTAAGGTTAACTTATTTTACTACTCCAAGCTCTCCTTATGCATATAAAGTAAACTTCTATTTTGAGAAGGGCATTTATTGATAAGAATAGAGTTTAAATGATATATAAGTAGCTATGTTATAGAGAAATCATCCACATATAAGATTATACCAGCATTTAATTATTATTCTATCAGCACTAAAACTTCTACCATTGTTACTTTGGGTAAGTCACTGAACCTCCCTGAGGCTTAGTTTCGCCATCTATAAAATGAGGGGGAATGTTAGATTAAATGGCCTCTAAAGTTCCTTCTTTCTCTTGATCTATGAGCTGCCCTGGGTGGAAATATTTCACATATATATAGTTTTATGTATTTTACAATGTTATGCTTTCTTCACAATAATTCTATGAGGTAAGTAATAAAATTATTATCCCCAGTTAAATTATTATCCCAGATAAAAAAGACTCAGAAAGATAAAATTGTTGAACCATAATCACACACTCTTAAAAAATATCAGAGAGGACTCATACCCAAATCTTGTGACTTCCAAATCCAGTGTTCATTTTAATATTTCCCACTGTTCCCCATGGCTGCCTAGAGGCAAGGTTGCCACTGATGAGAGGAGTCCATATGACTGAATTAGAAGGCCTGCAAACCACTGCAAGGAAGCAAGATTTCAAAAACATTTGTGTTTCCCAATATGTAAAGGCATATAGAGTCTCAAGGGCAGAGTTCTCTTAATTCTGGATTTTGACCTCCCCTCCCTTCCAAACTTAAAGTTCTAACATCTTCATATCAGAGTTGGAACAAAGGAGATGTTGAGTACTAGTTGATTGAATACAAATATACAAATTTTTCTACAAATAGGTTAAAAGACAGTTTGTTCAACTACAGTATAAAGATGAAGTTTCCAAAATCAAAGGAGATACAGTCTAGTAACCAGAGAGGAAAGAAAATGTTTTTGCATCTAGTAATTGTTCACATCTTAATATTTATTCTTTTATATCAGAACAAGGAAAATGGTGTAACAAAAATGTTTGGGGCTATATTTATCTGTACAACTCAATTAAATTGAATTCATTTTTAGGTCACAAAATTAAGGGGAACAAACTCACAGGATATTTTTTCATAGAACCAGGGAGTTAGAAGAGCCTCACAAGTCATTTAGTCAAACCTGTGCCTAAATAGGAATTTTCTCTAAAAGATTCCTGATATGTGATCTTCTGACTCCCCCTTGAAGATTTCCAGTGATATTTAACTCATTAATACATAAGATTTCTAATTTCCTTTTCAGACTTCTATAAATATTGAAAAGTTTTTTCCAAATAAAGTTGATTTTGCATCTCTTCAACTTTCTCCATCACTCCTAATTCTACCTCCTAGGTCAAAGCAAAACAAACCTAATCCCTCTTCCACATAGCAGTCTTTTAACTGCTTGTTATGGACTGCTATAGTTCTCTAGCTCCTCAAGTATTCTTTAAGATAGACAGACAGAGATAGATAGATAGATAGATAGATAGATAGACAGACAGACAGACAGACAGACAGACAGACAGACAGACAGATAGATAGATAGATAGATAGATAGATAGATAGATAGATAGATAGATAGATAGATAGATAGATAGATAATCAGTCCAGGTCATTTGACAGATCTTTGGATAATGGGGATTCTCCATTATTTTTTTCTCTTTTTTCCTTTACTTTGAATCTTTATATTTCTCCTTCTAATACTGGAGATTGTTTTGTTTATAACGCTACTATTACTATCCTGCCCACCCTCTTGGGACCTTCTATAACCTTGCTTTGTCCCAATCTTCTATTGTTTTTATGAATTTAATGTACTTCTATTTTTAGTTTCAACTGTATGTTATAGTAAATCTTTATTCAGATCAAAGTGAGGTTCATGGCTTTGGCAGATGGGACAGTGATGTCTTCTCCCCAAACACCCCAAAGTCATTCTTCTTAAACTATTAAGAAAGTTCTGTACTGGCTACACTTGGGGATTTGGTGCTTTGTGAATCTCAGATAGTGAGTGCTGAGGTTGCCTTGAAGTTTCCTTGAAGTTTTACTCAGTCTTTTGAACTTGGCTCTTGACCTTGCCTGGCAGCTTCTCTATTCCACTATCTCTGCAAGAATCTGAACATTTCTCTGTGGAATCCTGGGCTAAGTAGCATAATCTAGAGACGATTATTTAAATGACATAGTGGAAAAGTACGTCTCCATGCCCAAATGGAGTGTTTGTGAGATATTTAGAATCCTCTCCATCTTTGTGATTTGCAACAATACCACATCCTCCATTAATGATTTTTTTTCAAATAGTGATTCAGAACTTATTTCACAATTTTTCTTAGTACCTTGGGATACAGTTCATCGGGCCTTGGGCACTTGAAATCATTGAAGGTAACTCACTGTTGCTTAATATAAATTAACTTATAACCACTAAAAAACAATGCCAAGGCTTAAGATCATTTTCCTTGTTGTAAACACAAATAACAAAATATTTGACTATTTCTTACCTTTCCTTCTTTAGTAGTTATCGTTCCAATGACCCTGATATTTTATGCCCTTTCATCTTTTGTGCCCCAACATAGCTTTTCAAATGTCATTTTTCTTTGTTTTGTACTTTGCATTCATTACCAGTTTCAATGAATTCTGTGTGAAACACTGCTGATTGATGCCACACTTTTGTATTGATTCTTATTACTTGCTCTTATTTCTGTCTTCTGTATAGAACTTATAAAAATCTGTGTTGTATATCTAAAATTTGTATAAAAATCTATGTTGGTAGGTGGTTTTTCTATGCACTCATATTGGATTCATTAGATTGTTCTCCATTTTCTTTGTGTTCAGTATTAAATGTACTTCTATGGTCTTAATTTAGCCTTTGGACTTCCTGGGTTAATTTTCCATACACAATTATAGACTATGATATCCTGCATGTTCCCTTTTTTTAAACTCTTAGAACTCTACTCCATATCTAGGTTGTGCTCCAGAGACTGTCTGGTTTTATCCTCCTTCCATGGTCACTGCATTCAAAGTATCATATTATTTCTTTACAAATAAGTTCCTTGGGGTGGAACAAAGATGGCAGAGAGAAGTCAGGGAATTGCCTGAGCTTTCAACCAAACCTCTACAAAGACCTTTAAATACTGCCCTAAAACAAATCCTGGAGTGGCAGAACCCACAAAAGGATGAAGTGAAACAATTTTCCAGTCCAAGACAACTTAAAAGTTTGGCAGAAAAGGTCTGTCACACCAAAGTGAGAGTGGAGTAAAGTCCTGTGCAGGCTGTGCCAGCTCAGATAGGGCCCCAGCAAACCAGGAAAAGGCCTTGGGAGTGAGTGAATCAGTAGCTACAGCAGCTGTTTTTGGAGCTCTCATGCCACAGATGGTTGGGGGAGGAGGAAGGGTGTTGAACAAGTGGTCAAAAGGAGATTAGAGGGGTCTCTTTTCTGGCACTGAGGGGCAGGACTCTGTTGCTTTGACCATACTCAGAACTATGTTGTAGTCGTGGGTGGCATGCCCAGAGCAAGGAGGAGCAATAACACATAAGAGCTTGTAGCCACAGTGGAGCAGGTACCCTCATCACAGTTCCAGGGCAGGAAAGAGTGTTTATGGTCACTTACAGACCTGAGCATAGGCCAGGAGAGTAATAAACACACCTCTCCTTAGATCATACTACTTTGGAAGACCTAAAAATTTATAGGTCCCTAGAAATATCTCTGAAAACACCTACACAAAACCCTTGAAGCTTGGGACAGGACACCATCTACCCTGAAAGCAGATTCCTCACTTTAGCAAAGAGTTAAAAGTCAGGAAATAGACTGGGGAAATGAGCAAACAGAACAGAAAAAGTTCTGACCATAGAAATTCACTATGGTGACAAGGAAGATCAAAACACAGACTCAGAAGAAGACAGCAAAGTCAAAATCCCCACATCCAAAACTTCCAAAAAATTTGAATTGGACATGGAAGAGCTCTAAAAAATTTTTGAAAATCAAGTAAGAGAGATAGAGGAAAGATTGGGAAGAGTAATAAGTGATGTAAGAAAATCATCAAAAAAGAGTCAACCTCTCGATAAAGGAGACAAAAAATATATTGAAGATAATAGCACCTTAAAAATAGAATATGGGGCAGCTAGGTGGCACAGTGAGTAGAGCACTAGCCCTGGAGTCAGGAGGACCTGAATTCAAATCTAGCCTCAGACACTTAACACAAAAACTGGCCATGTGACCTTGGGCAAGTGACTTAACCCCAATTGCCCTCCAAAAAAAAAAGGGAATTTAGGGGCGGCCAGGTGGCTCAGTGAGTAAGAGCACCGGCTCCAGTGTCAGGATGACCTGGGGGTCGAATCTGAGCTCAGATACTTAGCACCACACCCAGAAATAACTGGCCATGTAACCTTGAACAAGTTACCTAACCCCGATTGATTACAAAAAAAAAAAAAAAGAATATGAAAATAAAATGGAATATGTCAAATAATTAAACAGGTACAAAAATCATTGAGGATAAGAATGCCTTGAAAAGCAGAATTGGCCAAATGAAAAAGAGGTGCAAAATTTCACTGAAGAATCTTATCAGAATCGGCTCAAAGAGGGAATAACATGCACCCTCAATTATATATAGAAATCGATCTTACTCTCCTGCAAAGTAGGAAGGGAAGGGGATAGGAGATGAAGGGCACTCATAGAAGGGAAGGTGGATTTGGGAAGTCAGTTGTCAGAGGCAAAACACTTTTGAAGAAGGACAGAGTGAAAGAAGAAAGAGAATACAAAAACAGGGAAAATGGGATGAAGGGAAATACAGTTAGCAAACTTAACTATGAAAAAAATTTTTGAAGCAAGTTTCTCTAATAAAGGCATCATCTCTCAGATATATAGAAAAATGATCCAAACATATAAAAATAAGAGCCATTACACAATTGACAAATGATTACAAAATATGAAGAGTTTTCAGATGAAGTAACCAAAGCTGTCTACAGCCATATGAAAAAAAAAATGCTCTAAATTACTGTTGATTGCAGAAGTGGAGATTAAAACAATATTGAGGTACTACCTCACACCTATTAGCTAGGCTAATAGGACAGAAAAGATGATGAATATTGGAGGAGATGTAGGAAAATTGAAGCACTATACACCATTGATTCAACCAGTGATTCAACCATTCTATAGAGCAATTTGAAACTATGCCTAAATATTTATAGCAGAACTTTTCTGGTAGAAAAGAATTAGAAATTGAGAGGATACCCATCAATTGGAGAGTGGCTGAACAATTAATGGTATATGATTGTGATGGAATACTATTGTAATATAAGAAATGATGAACTAACTCCTCTCAGAAAAACCTAGAGAGACTTAATATGAACTGAAGCTAAATGAAATGAGTAGAACCAGGAAAATCAGCAATATTGTAGGATGATCAACTATAAATGACCTAGCTATTCTAAGCAAATATAATGATCCAAGAAAACTCTGAAGAACATATGATGAAAAATTCTGTCTATTCTTAGAGAAAGAACTAATGGAAACTGAATACAAATTGAAGCTTCCTTTTTAAACTTTTTAAAATTTTTCTTGGGTTTTTATTTTGGTCTATGTTTTCTTTTATAACATTACTAATATGGAAATATGTTTTGTATGATTCTACATGTATAAACTATACCAAATTGCTTGCCTTCTCAATGAGGGGAGTGGGAAGGGACATTTGCAACTCAGAACTTAAAATGAATGTTGAAAATTGTTTTTATATATCATTGGGAAATATTAAATTATTTTTTTTCTAAAAAGTCCCTTCTTGTTGTCCAGAATGAGATCTAGAATAACAGTTCTCATCACTCTTTTCTCTTATGAAGACTAAATTTATCATGAAAAGCTTGTTTTTAAGTTATTAACTCTACTGCCTTTAACAGGAGAGTTTTACAAATTATCTACACTTTTGAAGTCCCCAATAACTAATATAATATGTCTCCATACTATATTTATAAATCAATTCTTCGATCTTATAAATTTAGTTTCCTGTCATTTTGTCCTTTTAATTCAGAGGTCTATAGTATGACCTCCATCACTTTTGTTTATCTTACTATTGAACTTCACCCAAATTCTGTTCTGTTTACTGGATCTCCTTTGATGAGTATTTCAATTTGATACACATTGTACTACTTATTTTTATATGATCTGGTCATTGTGATTAAGGCATATCCTTCCATAAATCTATTCTACTTGTGAGTCACATCCCACTAAGTCTTAGTGATATCTCAGAAATGAAATTCATCTTCTTACTTTAGTTAAGAGGTCTAATTCCTCTTAACATTCTCTAAGGAACTGAAATAACTGATTACTGGAAGGACAGTGTAAAGAAACATGGTGGTATTGAATAGGTTGTACTATATTAGCAACTAAGAATTATACAAGAGAAGCAATATTCAAAATGTCATCAGAGATGTGTAGCCAGAAAAGGATTTGGACCTAACATATATGAGAAATAATATTTTAACAATCTGTTTTCTCCAATGAATTCCATGTAATTTCAAGAAATATTGTGGGAGGTCCTCAGTAGAGTGAGTAAACCTTCCAAGGAAAGTTGATAATGGGAAGAGACCCCCAGCATGAAAAGATATGCATATCTTGTTTTCTATATTTTTGGATAGAGTATCCATATTGATGAGGCCTCAGAGCTGTTGAAGCACCAAAGGGAATGCTATGCTGGAGTCATGTCCAGTTGCTTTACAAGAGCCAAATGACAAATTTTTAGCCTGAGAATGTTTACACTGGAAATTGGCAAATGCTACAAATGGGACTTAATTTATTGTTTTGTTGCTTAGACTTAAGAAAGTGATGTAGAAAATGTTAATAATACATATTTAACTTAGAAATCTGTTGTACATTTTTTTTCAGAGAGCTAGTTGTTAAGCATGTAATAGCATACCCCTCATGGAAGGTCTTAGATAATACTGCATATTTTTGTGAAGACAACTGAAGCATGGGTTTTGTTACTGCCTCTCTTTTTAAAATATTTCCTAGGAATTATTGGTCCTGTTACTATTAATAACATAACAATTCAAATGTATATAACACTGAAAATGTGCAAAGTGCTTTCTTCACATTAGCACTGTGATGTGGGTAGGACTAAAAATTATTTACATGAAGAAAGTGAGGTTCAGAGTGACTTGCCAGAGGTCACACAGCTAATAAGTGTTAGATGTGGCCTTTGAAACTAGGTCCAGTCCCAAAGCTCTTTCCTGAATCTCATCATGTCAGGCTGACTGTTCTTTCTATGTCCTACTAGCTACTCTTTGTCACTGGACATGTCAGATACATCAAGGAAATTTTCTCACTCCTCTTTTATTTTCCATTTAAAGTCCCTTTGATCAAATCCATATGTCTCCAAGCAAATGTGTTGTCATTTGCTCCCATTATACATACTGTGATCCCTGACCAACAGCCTATAATTGTGGTCTTTTAAGTCGTGGTCAAGAATTCTGGTTCTCATTCTCCTTTACCATTTCCCCAACCACCTATTCATTTCTCAGAAGTGCCTTTTTAAGTTTCTAAAGACTTTATCTGCAAACAATAACAATAATGATAACAATACTCACACCCTTAAGGTCCTTAGTTTCTTGTTCAAAACTGCCTGATACCTAGCAATGCCTTCTCAATTCCTGGTGGAACTATGATTTGCCCCCGTGTAAATCACCAGAAGTGGACAGTTGCTGTCAGGTTTGACAAATCTCGGGATCCTAGCAGTTATGCCCTGGGAAGACAGCATAGTCCCACTGTTGTTCATATCAAGTTGATATAAGGCTGTCTCAGATCCTCTCAGTAGCAAGTTGCCAAAGAGCAGTTCAGTTCAATCTAATTCAAAAGACAGCCGTGCTTGTTCTGTATAAGGCACTATAATACAGAGGCCACAAAGAAAAAATGAAACAATCTCTGCTTTCAAGAACTTTATATTCTACTGGAGATTTGTCCCTTTTCCTTTAACAAGTATTGGATGACATCTCTCTAAGTAGTACATGCAAGGTATCATTCATCATTGTAGCTTGATAAGTTGTTTCCTCTTTAGCACACGCAACTCCACCTTCTATGGCTAGTTCAACCCCCTTGTGCTATAGATGAGGGAATTGAGGTAGGGAGGGAAGGAAGGAGGGAGGAGGAGAGGGAGGGAGGGAGGGAGGGA